>NW_023460799.1:0-32004 GCF_013731165.1 Rhagoletis pomonella | reverse complement strand
AATTTGATGGAGTATAAATTATTTAAAAGGAGAGCTGACGCTTTTTTGTCGGGTGTAGTTAGTTATCTCGAAAATAGATTTCAGTTTAATAACAACAGATTTGAAAATATGAATGGCTTATGCGTACAACATAAAATTATTTTTTCTCAATTTACTGACAGTGTAAAAGGGTTTTGCATACAAGACATCGGGTTAGATACTTTTTTTAGTGAACTCTTAGCCTTTCAAAGTTTTTGCGCCATTGAAAAAAAAAATTAAGCCACGAGGAAATATTAATGAAGTCTTTAAATAGTGGTACATTTCCACAGTTAAAAAATTGTAATTTAATTTTATTTTTCAATACTACTCTCGGCTTAGAAATAAAAGTGACTGATGCTTTGTATCTTGACGTTTTGGAATGCAGCCTTACTTACATTCATAATTTCGCTTAGAATAAAAGTGTACTGAAAAGTAGTAACTTTTATAGCATGAAAAAGTCTAAGGTACTAATTTCGCACAAAAAAATAATTTGGCAACCCTACTAGTGGGGAACAACAAGTGTGTATTAAATATTCGTAGCCTCACAAAATCTAGGCACCTTAAGACAAAGTTTTGATTCCACCTAATTTTTCTGGAAACAGTGACGATTCGGTTGAATATTAAGCGCCATCGCGCGAAAAACAATAGTTTAGTATGCTCCCGATAAACTTACCAAAGAGAAAGTAATGCCACTCGAGGGTAGGTTTTCTGGCCAACTTCTCTGCAACGCGATTCCCAGGAATATCAATATGGCCTGGTAGCCAAATGAGTCTAACCGGGGTAAATTCCCTTGCCAAAGTCGAGCAGTTTATCAGGCATTCGACTGATTCCGTATTGCCAGCTCTGCCTGATTCTGGCGCCTTGCACTAACTAACACTAAAAATTGCATTCAACATTTTAACACTACATATTTAAATTGCAGGTAATATTTCGAGCAAAAAAAGCTTGTAAAAAGCAAAATCTAGCCGGAAAATATCTAAACGGCAACACTGGTGGCCATTTGTACCTATTTGTTGCACATATATACCCATACATATGTATTTGAAATGCAGAAAAGCATTAAAGTATCTCAAATGCACTTAGTATGCCGGCAGTTGTTCTGTGAACACTTATACATTCATACATACATCCATACATACATATATGTATGAATACATATGTAGCTATATGCCTCTCCGCAGACCTAAGAGAGTATGTATAGAAAATTATATAATCGTGTATTAGTTATTTATGTACGTGTGCACCTTTTATATATGCCAACGCAAGTTTATCCACAGAGAGCTAAAAGGGTGGTTGCTCAGTTGATATCGGTCTAGGTGTGGGTGGTGAGCGCCTATAAGCTACATAGTTGTGGCGCATTCTTGGTGAGAGATCGAAAACTTGAAAATTATTCACTATGCAAATTGGAGTTTATTTTTTTGAAGTTCAAAAATTGATGGGAACAGTTCAAAAGCGATGAAAGCGACGCGCAGTGTTTCGACTATAGTACACGTCCACCGACTTCACTGAAACTTGACATGTGCTCTAGTTTTACTTAGAAATAGAGAATTATGAAATTTTGTAAATCTGGAATAATTGCTACGCCCTCTACTCTTGTGGGCGGAAACATTAAATTTCATCCGATTTCGGTGAAATTTAGTTTGTGGTCTTTATTTTATTAGAAAAACCTAAATATAAAATATGGGGAAGATTGGATCGCTATAACGTCTAAAACTCACAAAAAAAGGTTATACTATAAAATGACTCAGGTGTAAATACTCGCTTTTTCCCAATGCTTGGTGAGATTTTATCATTGTTAGAAAAATTCTTTTCGGAAAGTTATGCAAAAAGAAGCTGAAAATCAAAAATTAAGAGAATCGAAAATTATATATATTTGCAAAGTCGCGCGCAAAGATCAAATTATATATTCGAAAACTACATAAAATTCTCTAAAACATTCACACTTTTTTTTACTAATAATCTTTAGCATCTACGTTTCTAAGTAAATTTTTTTGTAATAAAATAGGAAAGTACCAAATAAATGATAAATACCTTCACCCGAATATTCCACCACCCTAACATATTTTCATATGATTTCAGTATTTCGTAAAGTTGTTCCATTAAAGGGAGGAAGTTTTGTTGTGTTATTTTTTTTTTTCAGTAAACGGTATAAGTTCCGTTTTGTCCGAATTGACACGAAGTCCACCATTTGTAGCCCACGAGTGTAGCCTGAGGAGAGCTCCCAAAAAATGCCTTATGTGCAAAACTAACAATCTCTCCAATATCCTTAGGAAGAAGGATATACGACTTATTGGTACGAAATTATTCCCGATTTGAGAATGAAGACAATTCTTTATACATTTTTGGTATGCTGCCGTCTGGGACTTACATATATGGAGAGAAGTTATTTATAGCGAATTTTATTCTTTCTTTGTTCACAATGAAGACCAATAACTCTTTTGAGATTTGCAGACGACTTGCTTGTGGCTATATTTTTGACCTCTTAGCTAATGTATTGATGATTCAAGTGATTCCTCAGCTGTCATCTCCTTTTTACAAGGCTCTCTTCTCTTTTGGCCGTTTCGGGATATTTTCTAGTGGCTCTGATATAGGTACCGACTCATAATGGCTGACGAAATAAATAAGAAATGTACACCTCTGATGGTCTTTTCTCTCCGAGAAACGTGGGAATACCATTGGTTACCTCATTTCAACATATTCTCGTAAGGTGGCAAGGCTTTGCATCTCACTAAATCGGCCACCGCAACGCACTGTCTGGGTCAAGAACCTTCATCTGATCTAACTTACGATTGAAATAAAAACGTTCCCTTATTTATTTAGGTTTTTTAAATTTTTTAAAAGTCATTTATTTATGGCTGAGATAAGAATCTTTAAACGCGTTTTAATGATGATCTAGTCCAACAATTGACGGCTGCAAACTTATTTCTACGGCTCCCAAATGTCTACTCGCCCAACATTTAATATGTAAAAACATATTTGTGTACAATTGTATGTGCTTGACGTTGTTGGTTTTCGAAAAGACAAAGGCTTGACGACTACATGGTAGTTTATTTACAAGTTATTATTAATATTCTGAAGAGATTACACTAACGCGGGTTCATTGAACCAGAGTCCAAACAAATAATTAATATTAGTAGAAAACATAAATAAATACATACATATGTATATACATATCGTCACCTGAAATGCAAAAAGTTTTAACTAATCTTTTTTTATACGAATAGTAAATGTATTAGTAAGGACTTAACGAGTAGAAAATTCCCATGCTGATAAAGATTTTTAATTCACGAATTACGAAGCAAGGTTTTTTCAGTTCAGATTATCACTTTCAAACTAACAAATTTAAAGAAAAAAGTAAGTGCGCCTGGGCCACACTGGAGAAGTGAAACTTACGTTAGGTACTTATCTACTTGTCTCATAACCAATGTATACATACACACATCTTCTTTTGCTTAAGGTTATATTTTTCTCTTTTTCTATCTAGATCCCCACCTCTACCCCTGTTCATTTTAATAACATTCATTTTATTCTGTGTTTCCATTATCTTAATTTTTATCTTTATACTCCATCGATAACAAAATCGATAATAACGTCCAACAAAATATCGATAACGAAACCGACAATAATATCGAAAACAAAATCTATAAATATCGAAAACAAAATCGATAAGTATTGATAACAAAATCGATAAATATCGATAACAAAATCGATAAATATCGATAACAAAATCGGGATAAATATCGATAACAAAATCGATAGATAATGATAAAAAATTGATAAATATTGATAAAAAATCGATAAATATCGATAATATGTATCGATAAAATAATTGATAAATATCGATAACAAAATCCATAAATATCGATAAAAAATCGATAACAAAATCGATAAATATCGATAACAAAATCGATAAAAAGTATCGCTAACAAAATAGTTAAAATATTGATTACAAAATCGATAACAAATCGATAAAAATATCGAGAACAAAATCGATAAAAATATCGATTACTATATCGATAAGTTCCGAGAATATCGATAGCAAAATTGAGAACAATATTGATAAAAATTTCGATAACAAAGGCGATAAAAATATCGATAACAAAACCGATAAAATTATCGATTATTTTATCGATGTCTCGAGAATCCCGAAAATTTCTAAAATCACAAGATAGTTCCTAGATTGAGTCTCGGTGTCCCTCTCTATATCCTTTCCTCTTTAATTACATTTATTTTAATCTTTCTTCCCATATATTCGTCTTTACATATATCGGTATCCCCATCCTCATCATCATCTTTGTTTTTACTTTTATGTTTATAATTTTTTTTTTCAGCTACATATTCCCCTTACATAATTAAAGTGTTTAAATTTACCTTGTTCTCCATTTTTGCCTTTATTTTTACGCATCTTTGTTTTTGTTTTTATATTTTGCCTTTATCGTTTTCTTTATCTATGTACGTACTCACCTTTACTTTCATTCTTGTATTGGTCTTTTTTTAAGTGTTATTCTTTAACCTTTTATAGCCAATTTTTGTTAAATTAATACCACATGCATGCACACAAGAAGCACTTGTTTCAGCCCCAACCATTTCCGTTGCACCATTTCCGTGTGCAATTTCCGTTGAATTTGCCAATTTACTCCCAACCAACCAACCGCCGCTAAAGAAGTTTCACTTCACAAAAACTGCTAGTAGCTTAAATGAAATCGAAATAAATATATATTATCAGCCGTTGAAGTCGAATTAAATATACATATATCATCAGCCGTTGAGCAGATCCTACCCCAACTATAGAAAAATTGAGACTCAGAAGCATATTAAATATACTACATAGTATGTGCATATATGAAGATTTGTATAAAAAATTTTAAATAAATATGTAGGAATGTATATATATTCGCACATGCAACTCTTCAATTTCTTTTTGTCCAGCGTAAAAAAATTAATTTTGCAATTGAAATGGAAATTGCTGACAGCAGATCGTTAACGGCGCCCACAGATTAAAAGTGGCTACTAAATTTAAAAATTGTTTGCATATTCGTACAAACAAATAATCTGACGCGTGCTGCTGCCGGGTTATCGACCATTCTCATCATGCATAGGAGCGCATGTACATATATGCATTAGAGTGGTCAAAAAAAAAGTAAAGTCAGAATTTTAATGCTCTCACCCCTACGATTGTTGTATACCAAAAAAATATACCCCCATTTTTTTGAATAAAAAAATATATAGAGGTCGCTAAAAGAGCTTAAGGTTTTTCATGTATTTTATATGGGGACAAAACACTTTTCGTAGAAGTAGTACAGAATTCTTGAAACACAATATTTTACGATAGGAAAACTCTGTTTCTCTTTAGGAGACTTCCAATAATAATACTAAACTTTTTATGTAACCATTTTTTAATCTAATGATTTTGTGTAGGATTTCGCATTTTCAGGGGTTGTTGACGGACCTATAAAATATAGTTATTATTATTGGGCATTATTATTGGGAGCCTTCTGAAGAACAACAAGGTTTTCCGGTCGCAAAATTTTGACTTTCAAGAATTCTATGTCATTTCTACGAATACTTGTTTTTCCCCATAAAACATACATGGAAAACTTTGCGAACTTTGAGCGTCCTCTAAATATTTTTTATTAAAAAAAATATATATAGAACAATCCTAGGGGTTGGGAGCATTAAAATTCCGACTTAACTTTTTCACATGCGTTTTTGGGCCACCCTAATATATCTACATATATGCATTCTGTGTGCTACAAAGTGACTACACTTTTGCAAATCAGTCAGCCTGAACGCCAATCGAATGCAATTGCCTCTTATAAATCGAAAAATACTGCTGCTCATATGGTATTTAAATTGCTTTACAAAAGCACTGATTATTACTCGCATATGCAATAATAATAATAATAAAATAAATTATTATAATCACATCACATCATGCATTTATCAATTTTGAAATTGTTGTGCCTTTTCATATGTAGAATGAATGAGGCTTGAGCTACATACACGTATAAGAGCAAAATATTATTTAAATAATAAAGATCGCCCATGTAATGCCGTCCATGGTCAGGGCTGCCAACTATCCCTAGCTATGAAGTGCCATATTGGGGATAAAAAAGTGCCAAAATGTGTCAGATAGAATAATAAAAGTACCAAAAAAGGTGTAGTTTTTTGTATTCTTCCCATTTAACATTAAAATAAGAAACACATTCCTAAACCAAAAGTCCAATGCCAAAATAAGATAAACCACTTGTATACACTATAGAAATTAAAAACTTTTTGTTTAGAAAAACAAGTACAAGCAAAGGATTTCACAAAAATGTATTGTATTTTTCAAAAGTGCCATTAGATAGGATACCGATAGAAAGGGATACCGTCTGTTTGAAAATTTTAATTGAACTTAATTGACAAGATAAATTAAATATTACAATGTGGGTACCAAACTATGGAGATTTAAGTAAGTTTACTGTCAAAAATATCCGGCGTATATATATGTATAAATTAATCCTTTTCCTTTTAGTTTTAGTATAGTTTCAGCAAAATTAAAAATCCTTTTCAGACACATTGTTTTGTATAGAGTTTTTGCTTTTCTTGAGAGCTGCATACTGGCCTTAACTGAAAATAGATTTAGATTTTTGGCCATCCTGCTATGGGAGCATTTTTATGATCGTGTTGTGGGAGAGATGAGCTTCTTTCCCTTGCATTCTGGATTTGACTGCTGCACAGTGGAAGAGCTCCACATAAAATGAGTCAAAAAGGGGTACATGTGCGCCAATTTTGCTGAAAATTGTAATGTGGAGTACCTACTTTTGCCTAGGATTGAATAAATATGAGAAATGGTGGAATTCAGCGGACTGTCACGCCGACTACACTAGGTGGCGGATATGGTCAATTTCATCCGATTTCAATGAAATTCGATTTGTAACTTAGATTAAACTAGGAAGATATAAATCTGAAAGATGGGAAAATTCGGTCAATTTCTACGCCAACCAACCATCCGAATTCTGGATTCTTATGTGGCAAGGATTAGTAACGATGCTCCAAAATAGCAAAACTTTGGTGCAAGATCATTAAAACCCCGAGATATATAACAAATTGTGTGGATTGGTGACCGGCCAATTTATGCTAGTGGGCGGGAATAGGAAATGTTATTTTAATAAAATCGGGTAGTATTTCCCATTCCCGCCCATTAGTGTGGGGGAGCGAAGGCGTAGCTGGTCACCAATTCACAATTTTTTCATTTCTGGGTTTTTATGCAAAAATAGATCTTGCGCCATATTTTTGCTAATCCTTGTCACATTAGAGTACAAAATTCGGATAGCCAGAGGGAGTCTCAGTCGGCCGATTTTCACTTTACTTCAGATATATGTCTTCCTAGCTTAATCCAAGTTACAAACCGAATTTCATTGGAATCGGATAACATTTACCATATGCGCATAGCAGTTCGCCAATTTTTACCAGTTTTCATACTTTTTCTTTCCTTAGTAAAAGTGATTCAAATAGCAAATTTTGGCAAAATCGCACGACTTCGGAAGCTACTTATATTCCCCAGAAAAATAGGTCTAGATCAGTTTCAATCGATAATTCAACTGCCTACGAAAAAATTCTATTCACTAAAAAATTCTTCTATCGTTTGATAATTTCTATAGTACTTTTTCAACGGAAAAAATCCTTAAAACCTGTTATTGGACATGTTTAGAATCGACTCAACTACTTGGTTGAATATTTCCACACATTTCGAAATTAGGACTATCTGCCATCCTCAGACCATTGTGCGTGGCCTTATTTTCCTGCGTCACTTTTTACTTTTTAGCTTTTTAAGCCTCTCCCCTTCACGCCTTTCTAAAAATTAAAAGGATTAAGTGGTCAAATAGTTTGATAAAGAGATGACAAATGTCCTTAAAGCGTGGTTGCATGAAAATTCAAAGAGAATTCCCACAAAGTTCATAAATGTAGTCTCTCCTGCATGAAAAAGAGTACTAAAAAGCGCTGACAACTTTAAATACATTTGCTGAGGAGATATCTGAATATTTGGGCATAGCCATAAAAACATTTCTTGCGAAACCGAAGTCAATTAGAAAAGAGATCGTCAGTTTGATTAATGTATGTATTTATGTACATATGTAAGTACAAACGTAATTTAGAGGAGGCGATTTGCTTTTAGCACAGCTAAAATCATTTACCGATAAAAGCCCCAATTAGGAAGTGCATTGTCATAAATAAATGAATTGAATAGAAACACTACATATTTCGGAATGTTTATGAAGGGGTTAAATATTGAGGTATATGCCGGTTCCAACAAAATGTAGGCGCCAGCTAGGCATGTACACCCAGTGCTATAGCACTCCTTTGAGTAATAAAAGCAAAAGTAAATAAAAAAATAACAACAAAATGGAGTAACAAGAAATGAAAACAGAAAAACGTATTTCAGTAGTCGTAAATAATACTTCAAAAACAGAGCTCAGAAGGGTCCAAGCACTTCAGCTGTCTCCACACGCTGTGTGTATGTGTACACACACACACCCTTCCACACATTTGAGTGACATATTTTTTCCATTTATGCAATTGTGATCAAGTGCAACCATGAAAGCAAGCGTCGTACTCCAGCCACCAACTATGCCCCACCGCCAATTTCAACAACGAATGCAATGAAACCACACGGCTGCTGCCACACCAACCAAAGTTCAACCAGTGCACGCGACAGCGGTTGAAAGTCAGTGCGTGCGTGCCACAGTGGCAGTGTTCAAACAAAATCAGCACCCGCATGGACGTATGGTTGTATGTATGTATGTATGTATGTATGAATGAATGATCCCACTGTGCAGCTACTGAAACGTGATGAGCGCCGCTAACGCAGAGATAAAAAATTAAATGAATTTTACAACTCTGCATGTTGTAATTGAAGGGAGTCAGCGATTAGCAGTTGGAATTTTCGTTGCTATGCGCAAATGGAGCATTTAATGTAGCATGTAGCATGTAGCATGGGGCATAGAGTGAACTCGACTTCTTTTGGTGTGAATGCACACATGAGGGCATATCGAAATGCATACATATGTACATATGTACCTATTTGTGTAAATATGTATATATGCATGTACGTAAGTAGGTACTTGCCAACTGTCAGCCTAATATTCGCTACTATTCCATATAACTACATACATACTTGAGTAAAAGTCAAAAATACAAAAATGCATATGCCTAGTCAAGAGCAATGTTTTGTTTGTTTTCATTTATGTGTTGACTTCTGAGTCTATTTATATGTCAAGTGCATTTGTGGCTTCTCTGCATATTCTCTGAATTAGCTATTACTTGTATGATGATTAAGTTGCTTTTGATGAATTATTAAGTCACACTTGACATGGCACATGGCCTTTGGGGTGACAATTGAGAATCATCTAATCAAATGCGGGAAGGCATAACTTATTATATGTACCTACTTAAATGACATCAATTGCTTATTTCATTGCTGCGAACCGAGCCTTCACTATGTCAGGTTTTATATTGAATTCCGAATAAAACCATTTCCATTTTGAATCACCAGAACAGAAAGTGAGAAAATCACTTAATTATTTCTATTGATTATACTTCTGGAAGTGCAGTGGGCCGGTCACAGCCACGGCTGCATCATCTGCTTACGCAACTACCTAGGGATAGGCTACTCCGATTGTTTTTTTAATTATTCGGTTTTTGGATAGGCATGAAAAAACTGGTTCACTGGAGGAAAGAAAAAATTCTATGTAGAACCATTTCTTCAATAATTTTTTCTAAATCTTGACTTTGAGAAAAGCTTTGCTAATAATATAGGCCTGCGATGGTTTCCACCTTAAAAACGAATTGGCAATTTGGGTCGGTTTTATATAGTAACCTACGAAAAATATAACAAACTTAAATTTCGCAGGCCGATGTAACTTTTCCAAAAAAAAAATAAAAAATTTCAAGAGGATTTTGTTCAATTAAAGAGAAACAAAGCATTATCACTGGCATTATTCAGGGCACTGATTGTAAGTCCCTTTCAGGGAGACGAGAAAAGAGTATAGGTTTATACTGACGCTTTAGCTGTGATACATACGGTGACCATATTAATGAGAGCCGAATACGGGACAAAAAATTATTTTGCAAATTTTTCCAAACTGTTTTCCCTGAAACAGTATCCTTATAGTAGCATCACAAATTTTTAGGATAACTTTTTCGAGATTTTTACCCCGTAAAATTTGTTAAAAAAATTCGTTAAATTTTAAGGTGTTAAATACGTATAAAACGTATGTATGTTTGTATAAAAAGTATGTATGTTTGACCATTTTTTTTTGAAAGAGAAGCAAAAAGAGTTGGAAATTTGATATTATATGGTTTTTGTTAGGAAAAGAGCTTTACTTTCATAAAATAAATAATAAACATTAAATACACTAAGGAACAAAAGCCAAAACTTACTATGTATTCCTCGATTCGAATCACAGGCATTCAGATTAGAAAATAAAAACTGTTTATAAAGAAAATTACGACTATATACCAACATCACTTAAAACTCGTTCATAGCCATACCATTTTAATGAGCTGCTAAGGCGTCGGAACACCGAATACGGGACAAATACAGGACATTAAAATAAATACAGAACATTTGGCGTCCCGTATAAAATAAATAAATTACCAGAACAATGGGTCAAAAAAGAGGACTGTCCCGTATAATATAGGACGGATGGTCACCGTACGTATACAGCACCCTTCCCTCTAAAGATACTTGTATTGAAGCGATCTATGAAGAGGATATCAGCCTAGTCTAGCTTAGTTTGTAAATAATTTAATTGTAATCAAAATGATTTTGTATTTGTACTCTTCACCTCACTTCTAACCTCCTCCGCCTACGAACGTGAAAACTTGAAAGTAAGAATTAAAATGTTTGAAAGGGGCCTAACGCCGGAACAATGCTTACAAATTGTTCAAAATTTCGAAAATCATTGCACTGTACTGTTAATTAATTTGTCTCATTTTTGGTTCCATGGACATGTCAACAAACAAAATTTCCATATTTGGAGAGAAGAGAATCCACGAAAGTGATTGGCGAGCGCTATGCAGCCATGACTTCCCATTATCTCGTGCCCATGAATTTATTGGTTTATGCGAAACCGAAAATTTCGGACGCCTTGGAAGACGAAATTGTGCGAACCATTGCGAGTTGCATTCTCCATTGCTTGAAAAATTGGACTTCCAGAACCCGCCATCTCCGAAATTATATTCAAAGCTAATGACATAAAATTAACTTTCTAATAAAGTCAGTTTGAAATTATGTATCTATGTACACCTCTAAAAAAACGCTTTACGTATGTATGCGCATCAGGGTGGTTCTTAAATATAGAGAGCAACTTTTTACATCAGATTTCCTAAGCCTCAACCCCTACGTCGATGCTACTACAGTCGAAGATATCACATATAAATTTTCACAAAATTAAAATTAATTTCCTTTCGTCCAATACCCAAAATCGATGTAATCATTGTCGAAGGTATCACATATAAATTTTGGTCCCGATTGAAGTCCGTTAACGCATGTCACACAGGGGTCAAAGTTCAGATTACCCTTTGACGACGTCTTAACCGACTTCAATCGGAACTAAAATGTATATGTGATAGCCTCGACTTTAGTAGTATCGATTTTGGGCATTAAATCAAATAACATATTTTAAATTTGTTGAGTCCTTAGAAGCATCTGGCCTTTGATCCCTTTGCGACCAGCCTTAATCGTCTCCAAGCGGGACCAAAATTTGTATACGATATCTTCGACTATGGTAGTATCGATTTTTGGTATTAGATACAAAAAGAATGTATTCTTATTTTTTGAGTCTCCACAGAGGAATCCGCATTTGCTCCCTGTGCGGCACGCCTTAACCGTCTCCAATCGAGACCAAAATTTATATGTGATATCTATAACATTGGTGTTACCGACTGAAGGGGTGAGACTGAAAAATCGTTAATTTATTTTTAAGGACTACCCTAATGTACATACATACATAGGTATGATCTCCCACAATTTCGCGGTACAAAATAATTGTTATTTTATGAGCTCTTAGCCTAACTAATACGATTTTAATGATATTCAAATCCAGCTACTGCTTTAGCATAATGAATTCCATCAAAAAAATAATGAGTTGGTTACTTTTTAATTTGAACCAGCACATCCGCTGTTTTGCGGGGGATCGTCACGTTGCCGCTGCCGTGGTCGTCGTCGACCGAGCACACAACTGGCGGACGACAAATTTTTATTGAAATACTTTTTTATATACATATATGGATACATTCATATGTACATAACTTAGGCGCGTGCTTTAATTTGTTTACCTAGCTTTATATTTTTTGAATTCATATTTTACACCAAAAGCAGCAGGTGTGTAATGTACAATGATTTTTATGGATGTTCGTGAAAAACACACATACATATGTAAATGTATTTTGTACGACACACTTTGAACACTAAAAAATTCAAAAAAAAAGAAGAAAACAGTGCACTTCCTTTCGACAAATTCGCGCTTCTGGTTTGGGACGTGTTTTCTTTGAACTTTAGCTATCTTTGCGCCAACTATTTTATTTGCTTAATTCGCTATTTCACAAATCAAAAATTAAAATATCAAAATTTATCTGTGCAGCATTTTAATGTATATAGTAAAGTCGGCTTACTTTTAAGCACTAAATTAACTTAAAAAAAAAAAATTATCTTTGAAAAGTAATAACAAATTGCTTAGCTCATTGCGATTCCTACACTCGCGCGACTGTAAAAAAAATAACAATAAAAAAGACATTACTACTACGAATGCGTCACTTACAGACGCCATCACCAACACCACCTCTGTTTAGTGATGTGCTGAATTGCCGGTACCCAATACTTCAGAAAGATTTCGGTACTCAATACTTCCTTTTCGGCACCCAATACCGATTTTATACATAATTGCAGCTTTTTGACATAATTTTCAACAGAATATCTGTCGAAAAAGTTACATTGGCTTTATTTCGACTATGAATATGATTCACAATTAATACGAGTAAGAAGATGTGTTCTCTAAAGTTTAACAGTTTGTACTAAGCAATGTGGAAATCACATATCAAAACACTCTCATCACCTTCTTGATATTGTCGCAACAGTAAAATAAAATTTTATCAGTTTCCACCTTCGTAGATCTAACATTTATGAAAAATTCTTTGACGGATGAAAAAAAGTATTTCAGGCCTACAAAGATAACGTCGTCCGATTCTTATGTTAAAAAAAAATGCTTCAAATAAAGAAGAATTTCTCTTCATTATGGCGATTGAAAATGGAAATAAAGACCTACACTTACTTTTGATAGACTAGGCTCCCCTAAACCGCTTTTATGTTTGGTCTACATGCGTTCTTATTGAAAGCCTAAACGTTTCGGTACCGAGTATCGAAAGTATTGGATACTTTTCAAATCGGTACCGAGTATCGATCAATACATCAAAGTATCGACTCAGCACATCACTACCTCTGTTGCAAGTTAATCTGTTGCAAAACCGCATTTTCAACCGCAAATTTGTATAAACGTTTTGGTTTCTGTGTAAAAAATGCTCAACTGCATCGAAGGGGGAGCTGTGCAAAAAACGTGTTTGTTTACAAATTTCATATATGTATCCCTCATAAATACATATTTACATACATTGTTTAAAAATTTAACAACAACAATACCTTCTATAGCAGGTGTATTGCCGGTAAAAAATTCAGGCGCCCTACAACGCTCACCCTTTCGCCCCCGCCCAACCATTACGTCCCGTCGTGGTACTCTTACTCGCTTAAACTGCGTGGCAAAACAAAAAGCTGGATTGTGTATCGAACTTGTAATTGAATGCGCCACTAGCATTTGAACTAATTTGAGTGTGTAGCCGAACCGACACTTCCGGCAATTGGGCAGCTAGTTTTTGCAGCAATCAGTTAGCCAGTAAGTCAATCAATAAGTTATTTATTGAGTGCAGTTGGTCATACATCATTTTACGTGCATTTGTTTGTGATAACTTGGTGATGCCTTCTTTTCTTGCTGTTGTTGTACATATGTACGTTAGACTGCATCACCAAAAAAAGTTGCGGTTTTTCCGCCGGGATTACAAAATTGTTTATATTTGATATTTCTTAAAGAACTTTTTGAAAAAAGTCCCCTGAGATGACAAAGGAGATTAAGCTTAAAAAATCTGCATAAAAATAATTAAATTTCTTTTCAACGGAATCGTAATAATGAGATTTTTGACACTGTTTTCTACCTTTTTCAAAGACTGATTTAAGAAAAACTTTATTAACTGGGCCAAAACTATTCTGATTTAGACTTAAGGGGTCTCAGTAGAAAGGTATTTTCCCACTCTTTTTATTTCAGTACAAATAAAGTAATAGTTTTAAAAAAATAAAAACTCGCTATTAAAACTTTTATTCGTACTGTCACCAGGTTACTTTAAGAATGGAAGTTTAAAGCAATTCGAATTCGTACTGTCATCAGGCATGTGACTTGAGAATGGACATCGCCGAATCTTTTAGGCGCATCAATATTACATAGTTACATCCCGAGCTAATAAAAGCGAGGTAATAACTAGTAATTTTTAGCAAAAAAAAAACCGACTTCAACTCTCATATAAAAAAATATATATATATATATCTCATGATCCGGATCTTAACCAGATTAGTATGGGACCACCTCTGAGACACTACCTTTCCGATGCAAAAAGAATTATCGAAATCGGTTGACGTGGTCCAAAGTTATGCGGTAACATACATACATAAAAAAAAAAAATAAAAAAAATAATAATATTCCGACGAACTGATAACCTCCTCCTTTTTTGGAAGTCGGTTAAAAAAGTAATTCATGTCCCAATTTTGTTTTTAAATACCACCACATCATAATTCAACTCGGAATGACGCTCGTTCATCCTACCTTTCTCTTTCATCCTTTGAATGAGTTTATTAGCAAAGAAATAACTAGTAATTTTTAGCAAAAAAAAAACCGACTTCAACTCTCATATAAAAAAATATATATATATATATATCTCATGATCCGCTGATCGGATCTTAACCAGATTAGTATGGGACCACCTCTGAGACACTACCTTTCCGATGCAAAAAGAATTATCGAAATCGGTTGACGTGGTCCAAAGTTATGCGGTAACATACATACATAAAAAAAAAAAATAAAAAAAATAATAATATTCCGACGAACTGATAACCTCCTCCTTTTTTGGAAGTCGGTTAAAAAGGGGTTAGAAAATACCTCACAAATCGGAATAGTTCACGTTCAGTTATTCAAGTTTTTCTTATACCAATGAAAAAATTTAAAAAACAGAAACGATTTTTATTCATAAAATTTTCAAATCGGTCCAGCTCACTTAAATCTTAATACATATTTTTCCGAAATATTTTGGTGAAAATCTACACTAATATATATTTTCAAAAGAGACTGATTTTTCCGACAGTGCGCCACAGATCCCTTCCTTCCCCAGGGGAGTTGCCACCTGTTTAAAATGTTATATTCAATTTTAGCGTTTTAACCCCTTGAGGGTTCGTTCACCAATAATAGAGTAATACGGGTAATAGAGGAAGAAGTTTCACTTCAGTCGTGCGTGAGATCCCCAACCAACTGTTTTTCAATGTCGGGCAGTGTTATGAATGAGTACGAAGGGTACAGAAAAAACTCATCAACCTTGAACTTTTAAAACCCACCTAACTACATGTCAACAAAACACACAAAGGTCCCACTATAACTCAGTCTCTCATGCACGTGCGAAATTAGTCACTCGATTTACTTGCACTTAATAAGTGAGTAGTAGCCCCACTCCGAATCGAGCTTCATTGAGCGAGTATTGATGAATGTATGTATTATATGTGCATATGTATGCACTATATAATTAAGCTGTCTTCCTGTTTGATTGCATGTCAAAATCGTCGTCCGCTTCAAAAATGGTGCGCACGCCTGTTATTATGAGACGCATACTAAATTTAAACAAGTTTACGAATACTCACACATATGTATGTATGTACATTAGGGTGGTCCAAAAATGCAAATGAATTTTTATGCCCTCACCGAAAAAATATACTCTTTTTATTTTTTATTTTCAAATCAAAAAATATTTAGAGGTCGCTCAAAGCGCCCAAAGTTGTCCACGTATTTTATATGAGGAAAAAACAACTTTTCTTAGAAATGGTATAGAATAGTTAAAAATCAATATTTTTCTGCCAGAAAACTCGTTTTATCTGCAGGAGATTCCCAATAATAATACCCAATTGTTAATTTAACCATTTTTTCATCGCAACTGTAATTTATAGGTTCGCCAAAAACCCCTAAAAATGCGATGGGGCGATTAATAAAAAATCGTTGGTATTACAATATCGTTAAATAAACAATTGGATATTAATATTGAAAGTATCCTGAAGAGAACCAGAGTTTTCCGATCTAAGAATATCGATTTTCAAGAATTCTATAGCATTTCTACGAAAATTTTTATTTTCCTATATAAAAATACATGAAAAAGTTTGAGCGCTTTGAGCGCTTTGAGTGACCTCTAAATATTTTTTGAATTAAAAAAAATAGGGGTACACTTTTTTCTATATAGAACAATCTTAGGGGGTGAGCGCATTACAATTCCGACTTTACTCTTTTTGGACCACCCTAATATACATATAGTGCATATATTTAGTAGACAAGTGTGCATTCGGGTAAAGACACACGCAAAACTACACAACCGACAATTACGAGAATAAGCTGCACTAAACGGCCATTGGCATAGCTGACTATCAGTCATAAATCAAATATTGGCAACAAACAAACAAACAAACAACAACAAATGCACAGGCAACAAAGGGTCAATATCTACAAGAACAAAGAATAACAAAATATTTGCGCATAATAAACAAAGTAGTTGTCGGCAACGCGCGCTTGCTTACTTGCTAAGGGTTGGAAAGCAATAATTTTCAAAAACTGATTTCCGCACACCTGAAAATGCAGTCGGCGAACAACAACAACTGTGCATGACTATTAAGGCCAGGGTTGCCACTATGGTAAATTGTTACCGAAATTGGTAGAAAAAATTTGGGTTGGTAAAAGGTAAATTTGTTCTCATTTTCGTAGATTTTTTTGAACTTTTCGTTCCCGTTTTAGTTTTTGTAGTTATCTTTATATTATAAATTTCTTTGCATACTTGTATATATACTTACATACCTATAACTGTATATCGATATAAGGCGAACATATCGTGCTCCATCCAAAACTCATTTTACTGGAATCTAAAGGAGCTTTTGATTGCCTAAATATTTTGAATGATTATTTAAAGAAAAAATTTACAGGTATGTAATTACGCACTATAATTGTTTGCAAAAAAAATAAAAAATAAACGCCATTTTTTATCAATGGAAATTGTTAAATAAAAAAAAAGACTGACGGCAAAAAGTAAAAATAATCAACGGGATTATTAAGCAGCACATTGTCGGCTATACTTAAATATTATTATATAAAAATTCGAAATTTAGGCGAACATTTTTTGAATTTCTCTAAATGTTGTATATAGATTGCATATTTGATTTTTATGGATATAGTTGGGACAACAAAAAATTTTTACTTGAAACAAATTGTAAATATTAAAAAAAAAATCGTCCAGTGCTTTTTTTAGTCGCTGTATTTGTCTATAATATTTAACTCCAGGTGAAGTCAAATAATGAAGTTCCGTTGTTGCCTTTAGTTTCTTCACTTCCGCGTTTGGTTGAGGGAAATTGAGAATATGCCAATAATATACTCTCAAATACCGTATAATTAGTTAAATAAAAAGTTCCTTAAAAACATTTATAATTTTTAATGAAATAAAAAAAAATTAATTAAAAACTATAGTTTTAATTAAAATAAATAAAAAATAACACGATTATAGTTTCTATTAAAATTACAATAAAAAAGTTATTGATAGATATTTTCCAGATTTGGTAGATTTTTTTTCAAGTGGATGGTAAGTATTTATTTATTTATTTTTTGTCAGTGGCAACTCTGATTAGGTCGCTAAAGGATTATGGTCTGCCGATTATCACGTGTGCAGCTTATAGCCTTCCGGCCAATTAGCTGCGTGGGCTAATTTTACGTATGCAGCTAGCTAAGCACGTTTGGTGATTTGAATATTGCGCGAAAAGAGATCGCTACATATCCGTAACCTATATACATACATACATATGTGCATACATGCAGTTGATGAGATCATTTTGACGCCAGCGTAATTGTTTGGCAAACAAAACCACTTTAAACGCTGCTGTTGCGACAATTGGTCGCCGCCGATGGTTGGTCATATTCGAACATAGAAAGAAACAACAAACCGGTCCATCTCACCTGCCACTGCATGTGTTCCCTGTGGGGAAAATCTCTAGTTCTGAACTGGGGCGCTTCTAGTACATTTAGACCCAGTACTGGTTCGCGATAAATCTCTTTTGCATGCAAGCAACTGGCAAATTTAACATGGCGATGTCCTAGGATGTGTCAATTGCCCCCCGCTGCTTCCCCTTTTCGATAGTTTCGAACTAGTCCTAAATTCTATAGTTCCGAACCAGTTTCAGAATCGACAGACGAAAGCAAAAAGTATCATGGTTTTTCAATCTTTTCGGTTCTTCCGTGTGCGATTTTACATTATTTTCAAAGAAACGTTTTTTCAATTTGAAATTAAATTTGTTTGAATGATTGTAAGAAATGTACGTTTACATACCTTTAGCTGTAGCTGAGTTTGCAGACATGCTCGCTGTTATTTCTTAGATTCCTGACGGTCCCAAGATGTTGAAATGTTAACACAAATTTTTGTTTTGTATTACCAAGCTATGAAAAAGCATCTGCGAAGCGCAGAATAGAAGCGTATTTGACCGAAAAAGCCGCCGAA
The DNA here is from genome assembly GCF_013731165.1 of Rhagoletis pomonella. NCBI lineage: Eukaryota > Metazoa > Arthropoda > Insecta > Diptera > Tephritidae > Rhagoletis > Rhagoletis pomonella. The sequence goes on along the minus strand of NW_023460799.1, from coordinate 13,116 downwards.
CACATACCTATGCAAAGTAAACAAGCCCCCGCTGCATCCCTTTTTCGATAGTTCCGAACTTGTTCTAAATTCGACAAATAAGATCTAGTTCGTTCTGCATCCTTTTTCTATAGTTCCGAACCATTTCTAAATTCGTCACTTTAGATATCGATTTCTAGTGAAAAAAACTGAAATAAATTAGTTTTTTAAAAGTACCACTTTTCGCCGATTTTGGACTGGTGGGGATCTAGTTCCTTTTTGGCGATAAAGACCTAGTACGGAACTAGAAATTTGATTCACTAGTCCGCGGTTTCCCTGCAGGGTTACTACACCGCTGCTCTGTGTTTTCTGATATACATATGTACTCATTTTTGCCATGTAAATCGCTGATTAGGGTAGTCCAAAAATGTATGAGAAAAAGTAAAGTCGGAATTTTTATGCTCTCACCCCCTAGGATTGTTCTATACCGGAAAAAAGTATACCTCTGTTTTTATACCCGAGCGCACTTGTGCACAAGGGTAATATAACTTTGTTCGCATAACGGTTGTTTGTAACAGGCAAAACGAAACGAGATAAATATAGACAAAAGTCCATCCGTCCGTCCGTCTGTGCACACGATAACTCGAGTAAAAATTGAAATATCATAACGAAACTTGGTATGTGTACTTCTTTCTGGCGTAGGACGGATGGTATTGAAAATGAGAAAAATCGGACAATAACCACGCCTACCCCCCATATAACTACGGTGACCATCCGTGCTTTATTTTAAAGGACAGTCCTTTATTTCGTTCGTAATTCACTGGAGCCTTCGTTTTTCACATAATATGATTAATCTCTATTTTTTTTATGGAAGCTTACGATATTTGCAAAAGACCAGTTGAGCCTGACTCTGCATACCTAAACGTGACAATTGATTATAAACATGGCAATAGTTATAGCAGCGAGTTTTGTCATTGCACGCGAATAGGGCTGTATATCTATTCTACATTTCGATCGTAGTTCGGTTTTTCTAGTTGCAAATTTGTTGACGGAGAACGTTTCGATTGTTATTTTCGTGGGTTTAATTAATAAACTTTTATAAAAAAAAATTAAGTAAAATATACTGCGCTTGATTGTAAAAGTCAACATAAAAGAGATTTCTTGATTTCTGTGTTTTCGCGAGGGGTAATACGGGCAATACGAAAAATTGGCTCAAAAATGGCAACCAAAAGGGATATTGCGCGAGGTTTTGAAAGAGGAAGCACAGGCGTTTTTATTTTCATTATCTATAAATAAAACTGTGAAATGCACTGAATACAATTTATACTTTGTATATAAAATTAATTGAGGTATGTACATACATACATACATAAAATGATTGATTTTCAAGAATTCTATATCATTTCTACGGAAAGTTGTTTTTCCCCATATAAAAATACAAGGAAAACTTTGAGCGCTTTGAGCAACCTCTACATATTTTTTGATTTCAAAATAAAATAAATATGGGTATACTTTTTTCGATATAGTACAATCCTAGGGGGGGAGAGCATTACAATTTCGACTTTACTGTTTTTTGGGCCACCGTATTATTGATTTCTGTAGAAATGCGTTAAAAACCCATTTTCAGGTGACACATTTACTGCGCATGCGTCAACGCAACGGTAGCCAACACAAAACGCAATTTAAGAGGGCAAACGTCGATGAGGTAATCAATCACTTTCTACTACCGGGCGGCTATGTAGATTGATATATACATACCTACAGTGACTTAAGCAAGTGTTCACGTGTTGATTTTTTTTGTTAAATATTCACAATGGTATTCAATTCTTTTTTTTTTTTTTTTTCTATAAAAATTTTGTCCAGTCTATAGCCAAAACCATATAAATCAAAGATTCAAACTTTATATAAAATTTAGGCAAATTCAATAAATTTTCATAAAAATTTTGAGCTTTATTATCTCAATTTTTAGAAAATTTTATGCAAAAAACAAATAAATTCAAAAACATTGTGTATATTTACAAAAAATCTAACAAATTCACTGAAAGAGCGTCATAAAATGCACCGAATTCATCGGTTTTTGAGTCTTTTCGAAGTAATTTTTTAGACTCCATTCAGCGTGCCCGCTTAGAACGAAAAATAGCTCATTTAGGGCTCCAAGAAGAGCTCATTTATGAGGTAAAAGCTCCGATATAAGAAGATTTATAGCGCAAAAAAAAGAGTATTTCAGGATCCTTTTGGTTAGCCGGGTTGTGAATAGTTGTTTGAGTCACTGTATATGTACTGGTATTTGTTTGGCTTTTGTATAAAATGAAAGCATCGCCAGAAACACAAAGGCTTTGTCGAGTGTTTTGGCATCATTCCGCGTTGTTTGAGCTGTGTATAATCGCAGCGTGCGTGGATCGCACAACTGCTGAGATAGTAAACAGTAGCATTAACACAGCTGGCAAAATGGATTGCTCCACAAAGTAAAAAACAAAACCGAATTTGCCTACAATTAAATATTGAATACTTAGGAAAAAGAAAGGCGACAAAACCAGCGACAACCGCAATTGCTTGGGCTTGTGTCAAGTGAAAGTAAGGATTAGCATATGATTGAAATATTAGATAACTTAACCATGCGAGAAAAAGGCATCCGAAAAAGAGGGCATCAGATTTTCATATGTCCCTGATTAAGGTATTTAAAGTGAACCCTCGCTATAACGAACCTTGATAAAACGTAAAACTTATTATAACGAAATTTTCGCTAAGTCCCCTGAGACACCTTGTTGTTCATAAAAAAAAGATCTCCGTAAATATAGCGACGAAATTTTGAACATGAAACCCCTAGGAATATTTGACGATTAAAAATTCGCTATCAAAAGCCACTATAAAACGAGTTCTGAATATGTTGGCGCTGAGAGTCCCGTTAAAAAATACGTCTATGTATATACATATTTCTGAATATGTTGACGATTAGAGTTCCGTTATAAAAGAAAGACCTAAACAACACTTAAAAGGAATTTTTTCCCCAAATTTTTAATTTTTCGTTGCTTCGAGATTTTGGTGTAATGTAAATAAAATGAAACTACATATAGATATATCGAGGTTTCACTGTACATATTTTTTCTGGATTTCACGCCAATCTTGTTCTTAACCGCGAGTTCAATATTCTTCTACGGGAAACACTACACACAGAGCGATGGCGCTTTAACTTTAGGATGCTGCCATTTACCGATCAGCATTGAAAAATCATTAAAGCCGAAATAATTATCCCTACAATTAAGGACCTATTCGGAGTTTAGTGTCGTTTCTCGCATTTTCATACCTTTGCGATGGATCTTTGGTCAGCCGGGAAATTGAGCGAAACTTCCGTTCATGGGAGTCTATAACGTCAAATTTCTGTATCCAAATCGAAAGACGAGAACCAAATCGATTAAGTCGTTATAGACAGAATACACATTTTCGGTGTTCTAGACGTGCGTACCATCAAAACATTGACTTGGATCACTATTTTGTTGCTGCCAAGAAACACAAGTAAGCTTCAACGTTGAAAAGCGAAAATCTCAAAAGAAAGCCAGAACTTCGTAAACAGCGCCCACACTTACTCCCTGAGAGCACTCTTCACAAGCAACTACACCCGAGCTGACTGCACAGCTAGTATCTTCCTTAATAAAAAATGAGAAAGTCCAAAATAAATGAGTTTAAAGAGCTTAGCGATATCTTAATTTAGCATCTAAGAAAAGCAAATAAGGCTACGTAAAATTACGGTAAGGAATACCTCCAGAATCGTCAGAATTGGCAAGGACCTCACCGAGCTTCAATTTTGCCGACATATAAAATGTGGGCAAAAATAGAATTATGGACGGATTTAAATGAAAATTCGCTTATTAGTAAAACTGGGGACTCTAAATTCAAAAATTCAATTTGTTTTTGGATTAATTTTATACTTTCACTGTAAATGGAGTTTAAAGTTGAAAATTTGGGTTCTTGTGGCTTTTACATAGGTATGTACATATAGTTCGTTCTGTTTTCAAAAGTGAGGTGTCAAATGACAATGGCTTGGCCTGTAGATGTGCAATAAAGTTTTTTTATTTTTGAAAAGGGTTGCCACCTGTTACAAATTTTATTAAAATTATTTAATAATTCACATGAATTAGATATTACAATATGGGTATAAATTGAACTAGTTTGAAAATACTTTACTTCTAAACGACACGTATAAGGGTTGCCACATGTTTAAAAAAGCAAATTCACTTTGATTTAAGGAATAAGGTAACTGAAATATGAATATGTATATCAATATGAGTAACAGAAAAATTAAAAAATTTGACATATTTAGAAAGAAATAAGTGAAGAGTAAAAACAGAGTCCAGTAATTTAATCAGAACAAACCACTGATTGGCAATGTATGTATTTGTAATAAAATAACAAATACGATGGCGTAATCCTATGGTTTGACGTAATTATTATTTTAGTTTAACTAAATTCGACTTTACAAACGGGTGGCAACCCTATTCGTAATATTTTTACGATGTTAATTCTTAATATAATTTTTTAATTTAATTTCTATAATAGTGCATGGTGCTTCTGACGCACTGCAGCACTTACCGTCATTTTGTGTCTTCATACGTGGGGAAGCCTTAAAGGCCACCTGCAGACTAAAAGGAAACGCATGCTGCGCAGCATACACTTAAAGCATTGGTCAGCCCTCGATCTAAGCACTTCTAAACTAGCTCGACAGTGCAAGTACGACTAAATTATTTGGGTATACATAACGAGCTGGGTGCCATTTCACTCGGGAGTACCTGCTAATGAGACATCTGGCCCTTTGGCCACAGTTGGCTTAGTCCAGTCATTCCTCGATCCGCAACGAGTTATGGCACATTGTGAGGGCTGTTTCGAGGCATGGGCTATAGCGTTACTTTTTACAGTTTATTGTTCACCTAAAAGTTGGTTTCGGTATATAGTCAGAATTTCTTTTTTGGTTAACAAAATATTTCGAAATTCAAAACGATGTAACATCTCTGTCGGCAGTTCTGTCTGTGAATACCACAAATATTTTTCTGCGCTATTGAACACTGAAACATAAATTGACGGGAGTACTCAACTAAGTAGAGCCTTCATTCCCTGCCGGAAAATTTCTCTCTGCCATTTCCTCTTGAGATCGATAGCAAGCACTACTGCGAAAAATAAGGCCTAGAATAGTGGATATAATAATCGAGATTTATAAATTGAATCCTTCTTGTTTTTAAAGTAAAGAATATCGGAATTAAGTCGCGAAAGTTTTTTAGTATCACCTTAAGTGAAACATTTTGAAAAAAATAAATAAAAAGGTAAATGTTTAAACAAAAAGTAAATCTTAAAATCATCGGCCGCATGCCAGAGCAACCAAAGGGACTTTCGTCGACACGTGTGCCTCGAGTTCCGGAGTCTCTGTGTGGAATCCAGCTCAGTTATTGTGGTCCCCATTTATTTGACTGGTATATTAACTAAGGAAGCTAAAACTCCGGCAAAATCAATTTTATGGCAAGAGAACCTACATAGTAATATTAGTAAAAACGTGATATCATTTAGGTGATTATTGCGTTATAGCAGCTCTAAATCTTCTAAAAGTAGCTCAGAGTGTCGGTAGTACTCCGAGTAAGGCTGCCAACAAGATCGTGTCCAGCGCGGTGAATCGCGTGTGTCCGACCGAACGAAATCGGCAGTCACATATCCATACTTACCATGAGACTCTCAGCCTATTGCGTAGCTCCCACCAAAATTGCCTTGGATACGACCCATGCTCGTTCACCTGTATTTGACATACACTACATTCATACATACCACATACAATAATGACTTATCTAGTTTTGAATTCTTTTGCCTATAAGTTAGAGACATTTCAGCACATTTATCATCCGCATATGAGCTTTGGAGCACTTGTAGTGGCCCAACCAATAGCGGTGGACACCCTCGTCCATCTGAAGTCGATATCAATCCTTGTTTTGAGTAAATTTTTAACCGTATAGGGCATATAAAGTAATAACTAATACTATATATTATTCATCTACTGAATTCAAATTCTCATACTTTGCCTATTTCTATTTAGATTTCTTTTTGTTTACCGAATTCTGTATATTGATACCAAAGTTAGCAGAAAAAAAAACTTTTTTTTTAATTAAATAGTGTTCAGCAAGATTTACTATATATATACGAAAATAGTTAAAGTTCTTAAAATAGAGGAGCATGTACATATTACACCGAATAATAACATCTAAAATTCTGTATTGGGTAACATTCCTACTGGGCATCAATCTAAACTCAAGCTTTCCTGCTGTTTGCGCAAACAACGTCGGACCAGAACAAAAAAATAAGTGAGTGATTTCTTGATATTATTATTTTTTCTTATATTAATATGTATGTACATACCTCCCTATATACAGTTTTATAGTTTCACGTGGCTAAAAAATACCGTTAATTTTTTAGATTTTTTTTGCCAAAGGTGTGTAGCGCTGCCACTGAATTTCAAAATATGTAAATGTTTGAAGAAATTTAAAAAAAGCACTTAAGAGGGGAAAATTATAAGTAAAATGGTAAATGGGGTACGAAAAATTTAGGTACTTAGGCGGGTTGGGTACATAAGCGGGGAGGTACTTAAAAGAGGGATTTTCTTCAGAATACATTAAAAAATTCACGGTTCCCAATAATATTGGGAACTTAAGCGGGTTTCACTGTACTCACGAAACTATGGGCAAAATATAGTAAAACTGGGTTTTTAGTTTTCCTCTCTGACGTCAGGATTTTTGTACCCGAGCGCACTTAGGCACAAGGGTATTATAACTTTGTTCACGTAACGGCTGTTTCTAACAGGCAAAACGAATCGAGTTAGATATAGACAAATTTATACATAAATGATCAGAATGAAAAGAGAAATCGATTAAGTGGTGACTGTCCGTCCGTCCATCTGTGCACACGATAACTCGAGTAAAAATTGAGATATCTTAACGAAACTTGGTATGTGCACTTCTTTCGTGCGTAGGACGGATGGTATTGAAAATTGACAAAATCGGAAAATAACCACGCCTACCTCCCATATAACGGCAATTTTCAGAAATACGAAAACTGCGATATTTTAGTAACTACTGAAGATAATTCACTCCAAATTGATATTTACAATAATTTTTATATGAGAAATAAGAATATTATAAATTTTTGGAAAATGGGCGTAGCCACGCCCACTTATGGTTACATGTGTATATCTTAATAACCGCTGCACCAATTCGCACGGTTGTTGGCCTTGGTACAGCATACCAAATGGCCGAAAATTTAAAAAATCGGACAATAACCACGCCCACATCCCATATAACGGTAATTTAGAGAAATACGAAATCTTCGATGAATCAGTAAATATTGAAGCTAATTTATTCAAAATTGATGCTTGCAACAATTCTTTACCAAGAAATACGTTTATGATAAAATTTTGGAAAATGGGCGTGGCGCCGCCCACTTATGATCACATACATGTACATATGTATCTCGGTAACCGTTCTACCAATTTGTACCAAACTCGGTTCGGTTATTGTGCTTGCCACATAAAAGCAATGCGTTGGAAATTATTGAAATCGGACTAAAATTACGGCCGCTTTTCATATAACCGTAAATTTCAGAAATGCTTGAAACTTAAATATTTCGAAATTTAAGGACGCTAATTTACTCAAAATTGATACATCCCAGCTTACCATATAGCGGTAGCTTTCGGAAAGGTGACCTTAGACTTTCTTACTTGTTTTATTATAAATATGATACTCAGTACAATCGGGGGTAATTTTACACATTGTCCATTGTTTATAAATATTTCGAAACTTCGGCACACCTTGGCAAATATTTGTAACATATCAATATTTAAGCCAACAATAAACAATTCTTTGTTTTGCTGTAAGATTACACTCATGTTTGTATGTACCCATACACACCTACGGGCAAAATAATAGTAGTGCGAGATGTTAAGCGGTTTTAGCTTTTTCGTTCGTTTGCATAATTTCCTAAATTTTTTATAAATGTATTTCTCGTTATATAACAAAAATCCTATATTTAAGTTCAAACTTCTAAATTTGTACAAAAATTAAAAAAAAAGATCAGCAGTTTCTGAAAAATTTTATATTTTTTATTCAGAATGATTAGTAAAATTTAAGATGCGCAGTTTTTTAGCCCATTAGGGTTTTTTATAATAAGGTGCAAAGTTCAAAAAGCTAGAATTTCGCTTTGATTCAATTTTTTATTTTTTATTTTTGCTGGCGTTGTTGTGCATTTTCTTCTACATACTCTGGCCAAATGATTCCGATGGGATCCAGGTGTTTATATTTTCAAGTTTATCAAAGCTTCGAACGAAATTGGCGAAAATTCAACTAATTTAAAAAAAATTTCAATAAAATTTAAAACTTTTTAAACGGAGTCTTTCGAAAATTTTTAGTAAGCAGTTTTATAGATACTTCGATTACAGTATAATTCCAGGTTTGAAGTAGCTAAATATTCGCGTTCATCCTTGAGATTTTCTTGGTTGAAGGTGTGTCGCATTTTGTGCCGTACAAAGTATATTGTTTTCTATGAAAGAAAATACACAACAGCGTAAAAAAATAAAAACAAATTATTAAAAATCAACGCAAATTCCTAGCTACTTTAGGCTACGTTTCTGATCTAGCGAATTCGCGTCGCGCGATGCGATCAAAATCGCTACCAGCGCTCAGATACACAAATTTTTATGGCGCTGTTAATCGCTGCACCATAAGCACCACCATATGAATTTTTATAATTGACCGCTATTAGCAACTTTAATGGGATCGCGCGACGCGAATTCGCTCGGATCACCGATCGGTTTTGCAACAAGTATTTTTTAGTTTTTTTTTTAATCTTTTAAATTAGGTTATGATTATAAAAAAATTAACCACTCTATTATAAGAGAGCTCTTACCATGCAAAAGTCATAGAAGAAAGTTTTTACCTATCTTGATTGTGACGGCTGTTTCAAAGACTATTGTACTGGATTTATAATTATGCAACGGAGTGTATGTAATAAAGACACAAAAAAAAATAATAATAATCAAAACTGATCAAAATGTCGCACTGGTATTACTTTGGCCGTGGGTGTACGTGCTTATGTTTAAGCAATAAACGATTCATATCATTGAAAGCCAATACGTTGGTCATAAATGTGTAATGTGACACGTTACAAGAATTTAAAAAAAAACGATACTTTTATATCAGTTAGGTGAATTTAAAAGTGAATCACGCAAGAGCTTCCAGTTAATCGGAAACTTAATTCAGTGTCATTCGAACGGAGAAACCCTCAACAATTTAAGTGAGTGAAAAGAGCGCGGTGAGTTACTATGAGTAAATTTGCCGGATGCTGATTTTGAATCAAACATGGATATACTCATACTCAGCACCATTTGGAACAATGAAAGCAGAGAAATGGAAAGGCCATTCGATTTTTGATAGCACTTCAAACGTGGCCAGAGCGAAAGTGTGGAGGTGTTTGGAGTGGACGGCCGGCAATTAGTCATTGATCACCGCTTTTACTTCTGCTCTTATAGCTCGCCACTCAACACTTATTTATTACTCATAAGCGGCATTTGAGAGGTTAAAATATTATATAAATCTTTTTCTTGGCGCAAAAGCGATGTATGAAAAGAGAAACACTACCAAGCCAACAAACTGAGTTTACAAGTACTACATTCGCCATTGTTATCATTGATTGCAGAGCGAATAACTAAGCGAGCGCAGGTATGAGTAGCTGTATAGCGCGCGAGCACTAAGCGTTCAGTTAACTGAGTGCTTGCGCGTTTTACCGATTGCTTGCTGGGCGCTGGTGAACTGGTTGGTTGGTTAGTTGATTGCAAACGCGCTACGAGTTAGGTTGTTATACGGTACTTAGTTATTTAGTTTGTTAGTTACAGTTTCATAGGTGTTAAAAAAACAAACAAAGCCGCGCATAAATAACGATCATCGCAGAACGAAAATCCGCCGTTGCTATCGGCATATCCGAATTTGTAATCGATTTGATAAGCGTATAAATAAAACTTAGGCATACATACTCGATACGTATATAAATAGATAAATCGAAATAATTTTGCGCATAAAAATGGCGCAATTTAAGTGCTCGCATATTTTATTGGCATTCGTGTTTTTAACGGTTTTGCACAGTTTAAACGCTTATAACTTATCACCGCAGCCGAATATAATTGCTAAGGATCCACAATTTGCCACCGCTTTGCCAAAAGTGGAGTCTTCATACTTTGGCTTTACGTTAAGCTTGCGGCCGTTGGGGTGAGTAAGCGCGCGCAACCAAGCTGTTGGTGGGTGTGAAACGTAAGCTGGTGTGTATGTGTGTGTATTTTTTGGTGACTGCGACTGTGTCTTCGTTAGCTGCGGTTACGCATGCTTTTTTCGGGTTTAACGACGAAGTATGAGACATATTCTTCTTTGAATGATTCATGCAACGTAGGTCTGCTTGACATTGGCTGTGAAGAAACACTTGTGTTGTTTAATGTGTTGTTGTGTTTTTGTGATAAATAATATACAAAAAAAAAAAATGTTTAATACAATAAAAGGTTAAAAAAGTAGGTATGTGTATATACATTTGACCGTACCACACAAGAAAGTTCTCCGTACACCTCTTGTTTATTTTTTTTGGGCGAACGTAGGGTCCGCCTTTTATATTTCTCAAATATCTTCGGTATTTATAGTTGGATCTTAAGGTATGATATATCGCTATTTTTGCCTCGAGGAGTAATTTTTTTACCTCCAATACTCCGTTCTGCCCAAAATATATTTTTTTTTGAATTGCCTTGAAAAAGCTCTTTAGACTAAGGAGTGTACGGCGAACTGCACAATACTTAATAAACCTGTGGTACAGCCTCTGCCAAGGTCTAGCCTAAGCAGGCAATAGTAACAGGTGTAAGAATAACTAACGGGTGCGCTCCAAGCCTGCCCGACAGAAGGCTAAATGCTATCTTCCACCTGATCCCAATTGATCTTCACCTCAAAGAAGTGACTACGAAGTCGGCAAGCAGACTCAGGGTGTCAAGACTGTGATAGACGAGAATCGCTATTGCAAAGGACTTTGGAGTATATGGGAGCCAATCTTGAACTCAACACTAACATACAAGTGCAGTTTTCATAGGGATTAGGAAACAGAGACCGACTGCACGATAAAAAGCCCCATCTCTACTCCGACAGATTCATATTGATTTCAGATATAGGGGCGGATGTCTATTCCGAGGAACTCGGTGTTTCCTTGTCTCTATGGTGCGGAGACGATGCAAGTGTCCTCCAAGCAGAGGTTCTAGCTGCCTTTGTAGCCTGGGTCCAGTGTTGGCAATAAAAATAAAGCATCAGTACATATATGCTGACAGTCAGACGGCCTTTTTACCAATAGCATCCTCGATTGCAGAACCTGGGACCTGGGAACATTGAAGGAAATGAGAGAAGCAAGATGAATTGGTGTAATCAGGAACCTATTTCGATGGATTTTACCGCAATCGCATACCCAGACTTGTAAAATGTTAAGGCAGCTGGAACAAGAAGGACACCAAAGTTCTATTTAATAGATGAAAGGCAGAAGTATTCAACTACGACATTACACTGGTGTAGTTCGGAGAGGCACACCAAGCTCTTCTGCATGTTTTTCTATTAAACAGTACCCGAATAGAACAACCACAAACTAAGATGCGTATATCCTCTCTCTCTGTGACCGTTTCCGATCCCATTTAGACCACGCCAGGAAATTCAACAAGTCGTACTTTGACGCCACCTTTCGCCAAATTGTTTGTTTATAAATTTTTTAGGTAGCAGCTTGCAATCGGCATATGGCATACCAATGCGTTCTTTGCCAGGAAGAATCTACTTTGTCGTGCCTTGCCTTGAAAGTTCGTCTGCAATAGAGTTTCCTTCTATGTGCTTATGACCAGGCACCCAAGTGAGGTAAAGTTTGTTCTATTTTGCCATCTCTTGCAGAGATAGGTGGCAGTCTAGCACAATTTTTGAGCAAAACGGGGAAAGAGCACCGAGCTTTGATTGCAGCCTGGCGATCACTAAAAATGAAGAAGTCTCTCCTTAGGATCTCGGTTCCAACCTTCTTTTCAGCCTCCATATTAGCTGAAACCTCCCTCACCTTGGAATACGCTGCAGTAGCCTGGTAACCTGAAATAAATTTTGAGAGGAGGGTTTCAAGAGAAGATGCCTTCTCCTACCATACCGTCGAGTTTCGAGGCATATGTATTTATGTCAATGCTATTCACTCCTCCTTTTTTCCCTAAGTAATGTTATTTGAGCAGCTCTGCTTGGAAGATTCAAGGCTTTTATGGATAAAATTTTTCTTTTAAATAGTTAGAACGTGAATGCCAGTTTAAGAGATATTGATAACAATGAAGATATTTTAAAACTATCAAATTACTTCAAATAAACACATTTTCTTTCATAATTTCTATAGATATGCGATTAGCACGTGTACGTACGAGTGTGTGGTTTGTACTTGATTTCAAAAAACACATAGTCGCATAGCTTTAGGCATTTTTTCAAATTTCCTCAACAGTGGGGGGCTAAAATAAATGCAAAATCTTTTTTCTTCATTTAAATACATGTATTAATATTAATATAGATACACACATACATATATGCCGGTACATACTTTGCTTCTGAATTCAATAACTCACTCTACGTCGGCATGTCAGAGGTATGCAATTATTCCAAATTATTAACTGAATACCTACATACAAACGTAATAATTTATTTTTTTATGTAGTGAAAAAATTCAAGAATGCGTGAAAAATGAAGTGTGTAACTTCAACCAATTGCTTTGTTGTAGACAGAAGATGAAGTCATTCTTAAATAAACATACTCAGCAGAGTGATGAAAAAATTGTATTTAGTGGTCGGCGACTGTGCTTTCTACGGCTCTCAGTAGCTACTAAAATGTACTTATGTCTATGCACATAATTGAATAAATACATTGACCGTGCATACATATGTACGTATGTATGTATATTTGTACATATGTACACAAAAGTGTTATCGGAATTAAAACCATATAAGTACACCTACATCTAGACCTATGAAAAGTTACAATTTTTTAATATGCATTCTAGCTTTGCTAAATTTTTTTTAACCTCAAATAAAAAGATAATACATACTAAATATATATT
>NW_023460798.1:0-32023 GCF_013731165.1 Rhagoletis pomonella | reverse complement strand
TTTTTATGAAATTTTTAAATAATATTTGCTTAACAAGTACACTCAAGTCTCAAAGCCTTGAAAATGAAAGTTAAATTTCTTAGCACACAGCGAAATTAAATAAACTTTAATAAAAGCACACTGTAAATTTTACAACTTCCACGGCAAACCTTTGAGCAGGAATCAGTTGCGAAAGTGAAAAGAATTAAGTCTCCTCTACAAGCCAAAGCGACACGCTTCGAACAAACAAGCGGCAAGAGATGATCATTGTAATGGCAAGCAAAAAAGCTAACGAAATCCAGTTAAGTGTATGAGCTTGTGTGTGAAAACAAATGGCGCAATGGGGCATACAAGGTATATTATCCACTTACACACATTGGCGCTGAGTGAATGGCCAGCGTTGCTGTGAACCATGATACAATAATTTTTAGAAGGTAGTTTCACTTCTTCTTCTTATCCGCCATGTTAGCTATCTGAGAGAAAACGTGTTTCGTATTTTTTGTTGTACCAACTTTTCCAAAAAAAATCCAGCTTTTGACGTTGGAAAAATAAATAATAATTTTCGAATATTTTTTAATAATTTTCTTCATAAAAAATTAACTGCTGCTTTCGTGGATATTGCAACACACGGAATAGATGTAAGGATACAGCTATAAGAGCCATCGCATACCACAGACTTTATCGGCCGCCTATTTAAATAATAGGGCTCGCTTGAATTATGTACATGAAGATGTATGGAGGTGCGCACACTACACTAGCTTAATCGCTCCGACCAATAAGTTGTGGTGCAATGGAAAGACTAGCGAGCCCATCTAAATTGGCGGCCGATATAGTCCGTGGTGTGCGATGGATCTAATCCATTATAAACAAGAAATATTGCCGTTATATTTTCATTTTTATGATTTTTATTCATGTGATTAGCAGTGGCAAAAATGTATGTATTAAATACATACGTATATTTATATTAAAAATTAAGTGATCAGTTATGAAACATATAAATCTTTACATGTTCTGTTAAAAAATATCTAAAATAACAAGCGAAAATCCCCAAGTACTATATCGTAGCAATGGCCACATTGCGTGTTTGTCACAGACACGGTTTATGTCAAAAATTTTGAAGTGAAACTACCTTCTAAAAATTATTATTGTATCATGCTGTGAACAAATTATGCTCATGCCGTTCATCATTTCAGACAGTAGACCAGGGATGATAAATGAATTTTTCGAAATTGTACCAAACGCCAGAAAAAAATGTACCAAATCAAATAAAAATCTACCAACAAAAAATCTTTAATGCTTTGATAAAAACAGGCAATGTTTAAAACATACATACGTGTATATAAATACAAGTAGAGAAAAATTAGGCAAGCATTCCACTTTCTGCGAGATCGTAAGTCACATTTTGGTTTAAGGATTCTGTATGTATTTTTATATCATGACAAAAACTTTGAGAAGATTTGATATAATATTTTGCTTTTATTAAAGAACCGAGGGTAATTACTTGTAATCTATTACTACGTTAAGTTTTTATCAGATTCTGAACAGAAAAGACGCGTTCAACATTTTCGGAGGAATGTGGAATAAACAATAAAACAAGTATTTTTTAGCAAAAAGCAAAACCGACTTCAATTCTCATATATCTCCAAAAAAAAAAATATATACATATATATTTCATGATCCCTTGATCGGATCTAAACCAGATTAGTATGGGCCCACCTCTGAGAGACTTCCTTTTCGATGCAGAAAGAATTATCGAAATCGGTTGACGTGGTCCATAGTTATGCGGTAACATACATAAAAAAAAAAAAACAATATTCCGACGAACTGATAACCTCTTTTTTTTTGGAAGTCGGTAAAACATATAAAAAGGTTTGCAAACATCGGCTCGTTCAGTTCGTTTTTAATTCATTTAATTTGTTCCCAAAACTCGCATATATTTAATTATCTTTTTTTTTAAGTTCTCGTGCTCCGGTAGAAAAAGTGTATATAAATAAGTGAATAGATTCTTGAGTGATCATTTCTTTTGTAATGTTATTTGTTAATGTTTTTCTTTTGTTATTATAAAGGTTTATGAAAATCATTTCTGTGTTCGTATGGAATAGTGGCTTTAGTATAATGCGGCATTCCCTTTATTCTTTAAACGACAAGGATTTTTTTGATGTTATTTAATAAGAATAGTAGCTTGCTAGTATCGAAACTATTTCATGCACGTTTATTTGCCAAAATTTCTTCAACGGTTCGGCGCCAGTGAATCATTCGCAATCGTATGCTGCCAATGCCGCATTATACTAAAACCAGCCTTTCGACATAAGCTGGTTTTTTTAAGGAATCGGCATCGGCATCGGCCCATTCTTTGCCCTAAAGCCGATTAATCGGCATCGGCAGCAGAGAAATGTCTTCTTTTACTTGTTTATGTCAACACAGAACCCGGCTTCCCTTAGCCTCATAGCTGTCGTGCTGCGACAATTCAGTCAATATCCGCTGGCGCCATGTTCAACATATGTCTGTTAAGCGCCAGTGTAGGTGTGGTTCCTAATGCTCCGCTAATTCCTAATTCCTGTTTTACAAGTGTAACCTTCTCTAGTGAGTTCCACCAGACAAGAATTCCTTGAAACAATATAGGCTTAAATCTGGTGTCCTAGAGCTAATGAATTAATTTGGGCGAGAGACCCCACCTTTTACCGATAGCTCCCCTACAGCAGTACAAGGCAACCACATTCCATTCCTACCCTTTCCTCAATATTAGGCTTCCACGACAGCCGCCGATGATCGCCACCTAGTTACCTGGTTCAGGTAACCTTGAGCCAGATCAAAAATGGTGTATACAAATCGTCCTTTAACCAAAAGTTCCACATTAACTACAGAACCGATCATCAGACAGCGCACTTTTCCAGTTCCTCTAGAAGGTCGTTTGCAACCCAAATCTAAAGCAGGAGAGAGAGAGTACTCCTATTAACTCTGTACTGAGTGCAGACGCTCCGCAGCGACAGATCTGTCACGAAGTAAGCTGTAGATAAGCCTTATTAGTTTGCTTTCGACCCCCGGACTATGAATATACTAGATTATTGCCTCTGGAGTGACATTGTTGAAGGCCCCCTCGATATCGAAGAAGTGCCCTACTGCATAATGTTCATACGTAAAGGCTTCCTCTGACCATTTTACGCATGTGTGAGGGCGGTATTTACCGACGTTTGCTTGCAATAAGCATATTGAGCTCCTCTTGAAAGACAGTAACGAGGAATCGCGTTTCGTATGTACAGGTCTATCAGTCTCTTTAGCGTTTTTAGTAAAAGCCTTTTTAGCAAACACGAAGAGACTAATAGGCCTAAAATCCCTAGGTGAAACATGAGCGACTTTTCCGGCCTACGGGATGAACGCAACACTGACTACCCTCCAAGCCTTGGGGATGTACCCGGTCCTCACGCAGTTCGCTTAAATAGGATCCAACCAATTGCACGACACCTTCAGAGCCCTTTGCAGCTACGCAGATATGATGCCATTGGTCCCCAGCATTTTAAGGGTTTGAACCAATTTATCGCCCAGGCCATATGACGATCGTCTAGAAGATCAGAGAAAATTGGCGCTAACTGGTTACAGAATCTCCCTCCAGAAGTACAAAATATCGTAAAGAAGTACATTTGACTGTACTTCAAAATACGAAGTACAAGAGCGAAAAAAGAAGTACTGTACTTCCTAAAGAAGTACGGTTGGTCACATTAAGTATGTACAAAGCTTTTGTACGAGGACGAACTGGGACCATCGCACAGTCTCATAAGTACAACTAATTATCAAATAATGCCTATAGCTGAGATCACCTGTTTTTTGGGCATTGCTTTTATCTACTGCGAATTCCGCTCTACTTTTGAGATGGCCTCCAACTTATCGAATTAGTAAGCCCCCAAGAATTTTAGTCGTGTTTTTGACATTTGAGAACATCGGAAGAGAAGATGCTCCAAGGTTTCCCTGGTCTCCCGCTCACAACCTTTCCTGCACCTTTCCACGCTAGTGATACCCATTTTTTAGCATGAGCAATCCGGTTACAGCTCTGCAATATTTCTCTGGCAGCCGTAAAAAGTAGCGAGTGTAGTACTTCCGCCTTTTCGCACATAATTTTGGCGATGTTCAAAACGGCTCACAGAAAAGACATTTTAGAAGTTAAAACTCCATGCCCGATCATTATTAAGGGCCGTTTTCACCAACTCTGGCTAACACTAATCCCCAGTTAAACATCGTTACCTACATCACTGACACCCTGCATATAACAATGTGTCGGTAACGTCGGTAACAATGTTTAACTGGGAATTAGTATTAACTAGAGAGTCTTGTTAACGCTCTCTGAAGATACATCGTTCAGTTAAGCACATCGACTGCTTTATCGATCACATGTTATATGCTGGGTGTCGATATAGTCGATAAAGATGTTTAGTTGGGAGGTAGTTTTAACCAGACATGGTGCGAACGGCCCTAAGGGCCGGTGGCAGTGAATACCCGACTTCTAAACCTAAAGGGCACCGGTTGTCAAGTCATGGCGTACGTTGATGAAATTACAGTCGTGGCAACGGGCAAACATCTTCAGGTCCTGAGTGAGTTATTGCAAAACGCACTCGGTCTGGTAAACATCTGGTCCAAGTAATGTGGACTAAGGGTCATTTTCTCCATCGCTGGTTATCACTAATCCGCAGTTAAACATCGTTACCGACATTACCGACACAATGTTATATGCATGGAAAAAATCTAAACTAAGTCGTGTGGAAAAATATATATAAAATATATATGCTTATTTGTGATAACTCAGCGTTAAATTGTATTAAATGTATTGAAATGTGATACATAGACTCTCCGGCATCTAATAAGAATATATAGAATTTTGAATATTCACAATCGTTTTCATGCTAAATATTTTTCGTAAATTTTTTATTTAAGTATGGCTCATAAGTATTATAACATAAACATATAAATTCGCGTTTCTAAGTGTGTTGGAAATTTATTATAATTCTAGAAACTTCAATATTTTAAATCGGAGTTTAAAGTATGCAGTTCTATAGCCCATTAAGTTGTATGTAGTATAATTTATCGCACTGATTTTTCATAACTCTTTTTACGCACGCTCTTGAAGGTATTCTCCTATTTATTTATTTTCGTTTAAGATGCAAGGTTACACTTTACTGCACTAAAATATGATGGGCTACAAAACTGAATATTTACTCGAAATATTTATTTAAAAAAAAAATCTGATTAAAAAGTTTGAAATTTGAATACAGTTTTAGAGTTCTATCAAGTTTGCAGCACAGCTAGGAATTTGAATTGAAATGGTTTATAGAATATGAGACATACTCAGAGGTGTAACTATAGGCTGGCAAAATGCCACTGGCCCCCGATCCGAGAGGGCCCCGGCCCAAGAGACCGCGAGCTCAGAAATATCCTAACAGGTTTAACAAAACTAAGTACTTAAAAGTCATAATTTTTTTAGTACTTAAAATCAATTAAAGTAAGACACAACTAATGACCATTTGAGCATTTCCACAGAATAGTCAACATTGATGATAGCGCTACTAGCAACATATGAGTTTCAACCGTCTAGCTCTGCATCCCTTTTGCAGTAGTTCAGAGACAGTTCTGAAATTTGTAGGGCGGAACTAAATAGCGCTTTGCCAGGCTGTCTCTAAATTTTTCTGCGGGGTGTTTATCTGTACAAATGCACTAATCGCGCGCTGTGATGTTGATCCTAACTCAACATTTGAAAACGCATTTAAATGTATGGCTGTAGCTGAGTGTGCAAAGATGCTTAATACAGTTCGTTGCTGCAGAGAGGGCCGGGGTCCATTAACCTTCAGACGGAACATAAAACTAATTTTTTTTCTTGTTAATTACGAAAAATCATCTGTGCACTTCACAACGACATATTTTATAACGTATGTACATAATCAAATTTAAAACGAGTTGGGTTGGTGCTCTTTCATGTGCGTATTTTTTTTTTAATTTAGCACTTTTTTTTTTTGTTCTACAATTTGTTTCCTGTGTTTATTTTTCGCTAATTTGCTATTAATCTCCAGTTTGTTTACTTTAGTGTGTGCTGACTATGGTTGCCGTATGACATTTTTCATTTGTACCTTAATTTACCTTTAAATATACCAAAATAGATTTAAACGCAGCATGCTGAAATGTTGTTTTGCTGAAGTTTTCGGTTTTGGTAGGTTGATTGTTGAAATGAAAATTTTATAATTTTAAAGCTTCATCTGTAGCTATATCTATTACATTGTTTTTGGATCAGTGATGGGTGTTTGGAGGAGATACTCTTGTTTCTGAATGCGTCACCATGTGAAATCACAAATAATTATGAGAAAAATAACTTATTCATTCCGATATAAGTAATTTGTATTTTAAAAACGTTTTTTCTTATCCAAAACTATTCATTTGTATAAAATGCCAAATCTGGGGAAAATGTACCAAGCAGAAAATAAATTGCCAAATTATAATTATTATAATGATTATAATCACCAGTGGCAACTGTGCATTAATCAGCTGTTTCGAAGGTTGAAAGTTTATGCAAATTTTGCGTTCTCGTACTTCTGTTGATATTTCGTCTCTTTGAGAGCGAATGCTGCTAAATTCTCAGAACTTTTGCTGCTGGAGAATTTTGAACTCTCAATACGAGTACACACCTAATCTTAAAATAGCATCATGCATACCTCTGGAGTAAGGTGGCCAGATGCGCTGATTTAATCAGTACATGTGTTGATTTTTTTCTATTGTACTGATTTTTAAGAGCCCGAAATCAGTACGCAAAATGTACTGATTTTTTGAGTTTGTACTGATTTTTACATTTAATAAATACTTTTGTAAATTGGTGTAATTGACATTTACTTGAGGTTTACATGTTCAAAACAATGGTTTTTGACAACTCATACGTATGAGCAGATTGAAAGCATTAATTACACTTGAACCATTATTAAAAAGGTGTCAGCTTGCAATTGTTTCGTTTCCTAGGATTTCGCAAAATAACAAACTGTTTGGATTCAACCCAACCCGATTTGCAATCACGATTTGCAGGTTTTACAGGATTTACAGGAAAAGCTGGTTTTGCCATAAATAAATCTTTTGAAAGGTGGTGGTGAGTTAATCATATATTAAGTACACTGAGAAGATGACAATAAGAGATTAACTTTTGATTATAATTAAACATCCACTGAGAAATCGGCTGTCAGTATTTCAAACTTAAGACGACTACTGCTACGGTGCAATGTAAGTTCTAAAAATTTGGAAAAGGTGCAAACTACCGACTCTTGGATATGATATACATATGTAGCTTTACTTTGATTTTTGATGTTCGACTACCTGTAATTTTACTTGCACATACACATTTAACACTATAAATTTCATTCCTACTCGAAAATTCGTTTAGCGATAATTCGGTAATATACCTTTTAGTCAACATTTTAATGTGAATGTTGTATTTAATAAGCACACCAACTAAATATGTTTTAAATTTGTAGCTTAAAATATGCAAACAGATTCTGACTCGAGCTCGTCTTCTACTGAAACTGAATGGGCTACAATTTTTTTTTCCCCCAATTTTTATAAATTTTCTAGAAAGTTTGAGACTTCAACTCACATGTCTTTTGTTATAGAACTAACTATATTTTTATAAAAAATTTAAATTAAGGAAAGAAAAAATTTTCAAAACCTGTCAATACATTTTATTACTATTTTCCTGAGCACAACTGTACATACATACGTAATACCTTTGACTTGTTTTAAAGTAATGAATTTTTATATTGATAATACTATATGTATTTAAAAATCTATTAGTTATTTTTTGTTAAATTAATGCGCTGTTATTTGGATGTTGTATTGAAAATAATAAAAAATACGCTTAAAAATTAGCTAATTTTTACGGCGTTGTACTGATTTTTGATCCCAACTGTACTGATTATGTCACTATAATATCTGGCCACCCCCCTACTCTGGAGGCATTTAGCTACAGTACTAAGAAGTGGTATTTTATCAAAGCCAGGTTACTGAGTTTGAATTGGAAATGTTAAGAACCCGCCGTGGCACCCACCAGAAGGTTGGCCGAGCGAACGTGTAATCCCTGGAACCATTTTAAGGTAAACTTAGAGGGATTGATATCTTTCGTATGTCTAGCTTGCCGACGAGATTTTATAATTCCATAGTTTTAAACGGCCGAAATACCTTAACTTGCTTAAAAAAAAATACAGATATAAAAAATGGGCACAGAAATAAAATATAACATCTTTAAATTAATTTTCATATTTGTATTAAAACGTGGGGTGAAACCCGCAGGTATAAGCTCTTCTTCTTCTTAATTGGCTCTGTAACCGCCTAAGCGATTTTGGCCGAGTCCAAAACAGCACGCCAGTCATTTCTCTTCTGTGCTAACTGACGCCAATTGAAAATGCCAAGTGAAGCCAAGTCCTTCTCCACCTGGTCTTTCCAACGCAGAGGAGGCCTTCCTCTTCCTCTGTTACCAGCATCGCGGCCCGCGTTGAATATTTTCAGAGCAGGAGCGTTTCTGTCCATCCGAACGACATGGCCAAGCCAGCGGAGCCGCTGAATTTTAATTCGCTGCACTATGTCTATATCGTTGTAAAGCTCATACAGCTCATCGTTAAATCGTCTGCGATATTCGCCATCACCAACGCGAAAAGGTCCGTAAATCTTTCGCAGATTCTTTCTCTCGAAAACTCCAAGAGCCGCCTCATCAGATGATTTCATTGTCCATGCTTCCGCGCCATACACCAGCACAGGCATGATGAGTGACTTATAGAGTGTGATCTTTGTACGACGAGAGAGGACTTTACTTCTCAATTGCCTACTCAGCCCAAAGTAGCACTTGTTGGCAAGAGTGATTCTCCGTTGGATTTCAAGGCTGACATTATTATTGGTGTTAATGCTGGTTCCCAAATAAACGAAGTCGTCTACTTTTTCAAACTTGTAACTGTCAACAGTGACGTGGGTGCCAAGACGCGTATGCTCTGACTATTTGTGTGATGACAGGAGATACTTCGTTTTGTCCTCGTTCACCACCAGACCCATTCGCTTTGCTTCTCTATCCAATCCCGAGAAGGCAGAACAGACGTAGCCCTTGTTTTTACCGATAATATCGATGTCGTCGGCATACGCCAGCAATTGTACGCTCTTATAAAGTATTGTGCCTGAGCGGTTCAGTTCTGCGGCTCTTATTATCTTCTCCAACATAAGACTAAAGAAATCACACGAAAGGGAGTCCCCTTGTCTGAAACCTCGTTTGGTATCAAACGGCTCGGAGAGGTCCTTCCCTATTCTGACGGAGCTGGTGGTATTGCTCAACGTCATTTTACACAGCCGTATTAGTTTCGCGGGGATACCAAATTCAGACATCGCGGCATAAAGGCAACTTATCTTCGTGCTGTCGAAAGCGGCTTTGAAATCGACAAATAGATGGTGTGTGTCGATCCTACTCTCGCGGGTCTTTTCCAAGATTTGGCGTATTGTGAATACCTGATCTATGGTGGATTTTCCAGGCCTAAAGCCACACTGATAAGGTCCAATCAGCTCGTTGACAGTGGGCTTCAGTCTTTCGCACAATACGCTCGATAACACCTTGTAACCTATGCTTAGAAGGGTAATTCCGCGGTAGTTGGCGCGTATGGCGGGGTCGCCTTTCTTGTGGATTGGGCAGAGCACACTTAAATTCCAGTCGTCGGGCATGCGTTCATCTGACCATATTCTGCATACGAGCTGATGCATGCACCTCATCAGCTCCTCGCCGCCGTACTTGAATAGCTCGGCTGGCAGGCCGTCAGCTCCAGCAGCTTTGTTGTTTTTCAGCCGCGTAATCGCTATACGTACCTCGTCATAGTCAGGCGGTGGGACAGCTACTCCATCATCATCCCTATAACGGTCCCACATGGCTCGCGTTGCGCCCGATCGCAGCGTGGCCCTGTAGGCGGCATCTTTTTTCTCTGCGGCTTCTTGACATTCCTCATCGTACCAGTTGTTCTTTCGGGCTCGCTGAAATCCAACTACTTCTTCGGCGGCGGTACTTAATGATCGGGAAATGTGGTTCCACTGCTCGCGTACGTCGGATTGTTGAAGAGTGCTCTCAGAGAGCAGGTGTGTGAGTCGAGTGGCGAATAAATTGGCCGTCTGTTGTGATTGCAGCTTTTCGACGTTAAGCTTTCCTTGCATTGTTGGGCGCACATTTTTTGCTGCACAGAGGCGGGTGCGTATCTTGGCTACAACAAGATAGTGGTCCGAGTCGATGTTTGGTCCTCGAGTGTACGTACGTCCAAAACGCTTGAAGCATGCCTTCCGTCTATCACAACATGATCGATTTGGTTTCTCGTTTTTCGATCTGGAGACAGCCATGTAGCTTGGTGGATGTTCTTATGCTGGAACCTTGTACTACATATTACCATATTTCGGGCCCCGGCGAAGTCGATCAGCCTCAGTCCGTTATCGGACGTTTCGTCGTGGAGGCTGAATTTTCCGACAGTGGCGCCAAAGATCCCATCCTTGCCCACCTTGGCATTAAAATCGCCAAGCACGATTTTGACATCGTGTCGGGGGCAGCGCTCATATGTACGTTCCAAGCGCTCATAGAAGAGATCCTTGGACGCCTCATCCTTCTCTTCCGTCGGGGCATGGGCGCAGATGAGCGAGATGTTGAAGAATCTAGCTTTGATGCGGATTGTGGCTAGACGTTCGTCCACCGGGGTGAACGCAAGTACTGGGTGACGGAGTCTCTCTCCTACCACGAATCCAACACCAAATTTGCGCTCCTTTACGTGGCAACTGTAGTAGACGTCGCAAGGCTTCACGCTTACTTTACCTTGCCCCGTCCATCGCATTTCTTGGATGGCGGTGATGTCAGCCTTTGTCTTCCCGAGGACATCAACCAGCCGGCCAGAGGCACCTTCCCCATTAAGGGTCCGGATATTCCAGGTGCATACCCTTAAATCATAGTCCTTTATACGTTTGCCGTGGTCGTCATCAGAAAAAGGGGGTCTCATCCGAGGCTGTTTGTTTCTTTTCATTGGGCGGGGTTTTAACGTGGCGGGACCCAAACCCAGCGCACGCAAAGTTTTACGCCTTCTCACTTTAGCTCGCTCCCAAACGGGTGTTTGGTTGCTACCCAGAGGATACGTGGATATAAATATCCGGACGTTGTGAGCTGCGATTTGAACCGTACGCACAAGAATCGCTTCTGGTCACTCCCAGGTGAGTGGCAGTCAAAAGTTTTCCACTTCTGCGCACGGAACCAGGTATAAGCTAGTAATTTTATTTAAAAAACATATGCCTTGCAAAATATTGTTTTAAAAATTAAAACTCATAAGTGTCCGCTGTACTAAATACAGTACATGCATTCCCAAAAGCTAAACGTTAGCTTTTCCGTTAATTTTACCTCCTAAGTTAGTTTAAATGGTTATTATGATCACATATGTATGTAAATAGGTTGGGTATGCTGGCCAGCCACTACGTGGCTTCGCAGAGACCATTAAGATCCATAGCGTTACCAACATATGTATATAAAATTATATATAATAAAATTTCAACCGTTTTAGTTTGGGCGCAAATGGGTTAATCCTAAAAGTAACAAAACATTCACAATTAATTTACTTTCATAAAATCCATTATTTTATTGGCAATACTTTAAATAATTTTAGTGTTATTTCTTTACTTTTAAATTTTTTAGTTACAAGTAATTAAGTATTTTTCCTAAATAAGCAAATTTTCGATGAGTTTGTAGCAAAATGGAATTCAAACAACATTTTTTCTACCTTCTCTATGTATTACATACAATCTTGTATTGGAATTGATAAACAAACTATTTTACTATAGCATTATTTATTTTAGTGTATAAATATCGCAATCAAAAAACTGTTTTTCCTTAATGTTGACTTTTGTGTAAGGGCTTTTTGGGAATATTTTTAACTTATTAAAATCTCAGAAATAAATTGCATCTTTGTTATTTTAAATTATAAATACTTTTTAACTTTAGGCAAATCTTTCTAAAAACTATACTATTTTTGCCGAATTGACTTTAAATGCTGTTGCAATTGTTCGCAACGTTGGCACTCCTTGGTCAGCTGTTTCACTGCGGCCGCGTATTGGCGCTGCAGTTCGAGCAGGCTCTGCAGCTCTGCATTCAATGCATCACGTCTCGCACACTCTTCGTTGTACTTTTGACGCACCTTTTGCTCGGTTTGCTTAACACCCGCGACAATCGCCTCAAATTGTTTGATAAACTCTTCACGGCCCTGTGCGCTAGTCATGCCTTCATTGTACGCCTCGCATATTGAATTGAGTAGTGAGAGTTCTTTTTCGAGATAACGCTTTTTGTCGTTCAGCGTATTAAACAGTGTGTAATATTGTTTTGTCTCGATATGTTTGGCACTCACTGGAAAGAAATATGCATGAATAATGAAACAATTCACATACATATCGTCGTTTAAAGTGCAAAACCGCGTATCAACAAAATGCAAAACCGCGTATGTGAAGTTTTAGAAATTATTTTCTAGAGTGTAAAAACACTCATATTTCAAAATGGTTCTCTTTTTTATAAAGAAATCGCATTTCAGCCTAGTATATTTCAGGACGAATGGATAAGGATTGAGCAAGAGCTTGTGTGAGCAAATCCAATTTTTGGCAGCCAATGTCAGTTACGCGGTTTTGCAAAATGACGATACGCGGTTTTGTACTTTAAACGATGATATATGTATGCATATTGAGTTACAAGTTACAAACATACTTTCATTGTATAACTCATGGAATCGTCTCTGGTATTGCGTCAACTCGGTGCGATCGGGTATGGCATCTAGACGTCTTTGTATGGCCACAATACCACGATTCTTTTTCGCTATCTGCAGCTTC
The DNA here is from genome assembly GCF_013731165.1 of Rhagoletis pomonella. Lineage (NCBI taxonomy): Eukaryota > Metazoa > Arthropoda > Insecta > Diptera > Tephritidae > Rhagoletis > Rhagoletis pomonella. The sequence continues at coordinate 19,168 of NW_023460798.1, read as the reverse complement.
AATTCCTGTATTTGTGCTTTCTCTTTGGAAACGGCAGCTTCTTGTTCCTCTGGCGTTTGTGTGTTGAAGGCCTCCAACTCGCTGAATGGCATGAAATTGACAGAAATATTGTAAAAATTCAAAGAAAATGAAATTAGTATATGAAAATTGCAGTAATTAAGAAATCTATAAATGTACTTGATGGAAAATCTAACCCTTTTCTTTTCTTCAACTTACTCAATCTCCTTTTGCAAGTTAGCCAAATCTTGCCGACAGAACTCTTTGAACTCCGACTCCTCTTTCTTTAGCTGATCATGTTGTTTCAGCATATCTTGCACTTTTGTAAGAAGCCTGTAACATTGACAATTTGAATCAAATTCCTACCCATATAAGGGGTATACTCAAAGTCTTGCAATTCCTTGCACGTTGTACGGATTTCATGCTTACGCGGGGTTATAGAAAACTTATAGAATAACCCCATTATTCCATTCAGTTTTCTTCGGTATACTCACTCTGGGTCATCCTTCGCTTGGATGGCTTTGTACTGTTCAATTTCTGCTTCCAACTGCTGTTTTTGTTCTTCTAACTTTTGCAACTGCTGCTGTTGTTTCTTAAATTCTGTTTCTATTTCTTCATTCTCTTTGAGATTACGTTGAACTTTGCGTTCTAATGCTTCTTTCGAAGCTTCGAGCATTTTAATTTGACTATGTTCGGACAACTGTTTGGCATCCGTTTCCATTTCCTGTTGAAGTTCTGTGTAGTGTTTGTGCATTGCATTTCGTTCGTCGGTGTCGAGACGGTGCGTAGGCGAAGAAATGGCATCCTGTGCAGTAATAAAATAAATTTACATATCGTCGTTTAAAGTACAAAACCACGTATCAACAAACTGCAAAACCGAGTATCCAGGTATATAGTATAGTATGGATAAGGATTGAGCCAAGAGCTTGTGTGAGCAAATCCAATTTTTGGCAAAAAATGTGATGCGGTTTTGCAGAACCACGATACGCGGTTTTGTACTTTAAACGACTATATGCATATGAAAAAAGAAATTTCCAATATTTTACCTCTTTTGCTATTGTTAAATATTTAAGCATTTGCTGAACATCAAACTGCAAATCAAAATATTAACATTTGCATACACAAAAGCCAACGAAATTATACAGGACCAGTCAATTGTTTGGATATACGAAATAAAACAAAATTTAAATAAGCAAATTATGGGAAATCATGTAAGCTTTGTGACATATTAAAAAGCAATTTAGTTTATATACATAGGTTCGCAATTGACTTGTATACCTCATCTCCACCGACAGCTCGATTTCTGGAATGGCTTTCACAAACCGCGCTCGCCGCTGCTGCGTTACCATATTCCAGCAATGTCATACGCACACGCGTTTTCTCGTCTTCGTTTCCAGTATCTTTTCGTTGGTATAGCCGCGTAGGGTTGTACAGTTCCTAGTAATAAACGAATGGAATGCAAATAATGCTTCCTACATTTATAATATGCTGAAACAACTATCTTACTTGTATCCGCTTTATATGCGCCGACGCGTTTCTTATTTTTGCCAAATGGTCCTTGTCTGTTTTATATTGGTAGTGATTGTGGAACTGGCCAATAGCAAACCTCTTCAGTCGTTGCGCACGTTCCGTCCGATTTTCAACCTATAACAAATTTTTTCAGTTATTTAGATTTAAAACAACATACATGCATAATTTGTTAATACATACTGATTTCTTTACCAGCCATTGTATAACCGGGTGTATGCTAAGGAACTCCAGTCCTTGTATTTGATGTGGCTCTATCTGAAAAGGGCACTTCATTTGAGGCAACACAGATACGATTTTTTCAACAAGCGCGCTGTAAGTGGAAATTAATTAATTCATATGTATATGTAAGGTAGAGGAAGTATTGTAAAGAGTGGAGGGCACAATGGAATACTAGGTCGCGGTGCAAATCTCACTTTATTATCTATCTATGTATCTATATGTAGTGCATATAACAATTGTTTATGAACGCATTCAAATGGAAGCAGTTTTTAAGTGTTGTAAATTTATTCGCTGATACGTACATTTTTTGCCCAATAGTTAGGTTTTCGTGAAACAACAAATCCACATCGACATCATAATCACAGCATTCGATGCACCATGTCATACCGCCAACAACTTTGTCGAAGGGTGATAAGCCTTTGATACGCGCCCGATAATAGCCAGCGGCCACTAACAAATCGAATGTTTCCTGTTCTTTCGCTGTCGCATCCTCATCTTCACGCCGCTCCACCTATGCATTCAGAATATCCAATCGAAATGAGTAATTCAAGAAAATTCAATTTTGAATAACTCACCTGCACTTCCCGTCCTTCGGCATCGATGCGAGTGGCCAACTTCACGTTTGGCAAATGCTTTGAAAATATATCACGATTGGACGCCATCGTTGAACGCCCACTTTCATCACTTTTGATATAAGGCTTCTTAAATATTCGCTAGCTAATTTATCAAACAAACAATCTAGTGAAATAAGCCGATTGGCAAAACGCAAAATGTTTTCGATAGCGCCGTCAAAGTAATCAGCTGGATTGCTGTGGTAAATAAAAAACAGCTGACCGTGGTAAAGAAAAAAGCTAAAATTTGGTTCTTTCCCGTACTCAGAGCTGGGATGCAAAAAAAGCACAGAAATCTTTCCGTACTAAAATAAATGGGTTACCGTTGAAACACTATATGTACCAACGAACGCCCAAAAATTTTGCTCAGTAAAACACAACTATGGCGATAACGAATTCTGCTGCTTATGACAAGGTACAATTAACATTTTTACAAACAATTTCACCCGAAAATTTGTCATCCGCCCATAGTAAAACCATGGAAACCAAGAATGAAAAGTGAACCGGGTCGGGGAAAATGAGACTTCTGATAAGGCTGATTATTAATTTTTAACCAAAACTAATACAGTATTTCTCAATTTCGATTTAAAAACTTGAGAATATTTAGCATATGGCCATAACAGATCGTATTTTGCCGCTGCCGCCAACGGCGACGATAAAACACGATCTCACTGTTTGAAAACGAAGAAAAAACTTTAACACCTCAATTTAAAAAATGCATTATTTGTAGCATTTTCAGTTTAAATGAAATTTTTTTCAAATTAAATGAAACCATTTTCAAACAAAGCGAAAACTTTTTTAAATTAAGTGAAACCTTTTTCAGGTCAAGCGAAACCATTTTCGATTTAAATGAAACCTTTTTCAGACTCAATGAAACTTTTATTCAAATTAAAAGAAAGGTGTCATTTAATTTGAAAAAGGTTTCGCTTTATCTGAAAAAGGTTTCATTTAATTTGAAAATGGTTTCATTTAACCTGAAAAAGGTTAAATATAATTTGAAAAAGATTCACTTAATTTGAAAATGGTTTCATTTAAACTGAAAATGCTATACTAACCCCCCTATTCTGCAATTCTTTCGTATTCGGATTTTGCTACGAATCGTAGAAATGGCATGTGTTTTCGAACTTTCGAAATTCGTAACAATTGCATGCTTAAAAACTAACGAGTAAGAAATTGACAGATTTTTTGTATAATTTTGTACGGAAGCAATTGTGTGTCGGAAGCGAGATGAAAGATGTAAATCGATGTATGTTTGCAGGAAATATTAGTGGTGTTCTTTTACACCCTTATTCTGCAACTCTTTCGCATTCGGATATCGCTACGAATCGTAGGAATAGTGTGTTGCAATCCGAATCGTATTTTCGAACTTTCGAAATTCGTAACAATGGCATGCCTAAAAACGAACGAGTCAGCTTTTTTGCGTAATTTTGTACGAAAACAATTATGTGTCGGAGGCGAAATAAAAGATGTAAATCGATGTGTGTTTGCAAGAAATATTGGTGGTGTTCATTTATACAGATAAATTTGCCTTTCGCATATACGTATATTTTTATCCACTGCTTCATATAAACAAGCCAAAAATAATCTTTGTTGCCCCTTATCGAGAAACTTGGGTCCGGTTTAGTTATTTGTATAATGATTTTCGGTTGTTGTGCCCAACGCATAGCCCGAATCCAAAACCTTTAACTTACACGTGTAATCAAAGGATTCCCATTTTATTTAAGGTTTGCACTATGCACTTTTTTACAAATTTTGACGTGGGTTCTGCACAAAAATACTGTGGACGGCGTAGCCGGAGTGATATGCACAAGAAATGTTGTATACCTTTGACATGTGGAAGCCCCTATTCCCCGCAACACAGAAAGGTGAATTCTATTTAGTAAGGATTATAATCCCTAAGCGCGGCCGAAGGCAGAGGCAAGCGCAACAGGTGGTAGACCTAACAAAGTGCATGTTTTCAATGGCTTGGAAGAAGCTGTTACTGCCCGTCTCCACAGGATAAAATTTATATCTTGATACATATGTCAGAATATAATTTGCCAATGGAGACCACTCATTGCTCTTCAAGAGCAATATATATCAGAGCTTATATCTTGCCATCTATTGCCGGCAATTTGGTAGTTTGACAGCTACATTTTCATTTGCACGAAAACTTCGTGGCTACAACATCTTTATTATTTTAATATAAAAGCAAATATTGAACTGCTTTCTGTTAAAATATTTGTTGTTATGTAATTGGATGTAAAATAGCCTATTTTCTAAATCTTTTAAGTGATTAAATCCGGCAAAAATACGTTTTAGAAGCTATCTCACAGATGCTTATATCAAGATATAAAAAGCCCACACAAATATTGCCACTGATATAATTTATATCTAACGACCAATAAATTTTATCCTATGGAGACAGCCAGTTATTGCATTAACTGGATTGAGAACTAGAGCTTCAAGCTTAGGAGGAGTTCTGGCTTGTGATTCAACAATTCAACCAGAAGCTGACATAGATGCGCCCATGGTTACTATGCCCGACAGCTCCGCTTACCTTTGTGAATCCATTGCTATAGCGCCCGCTTACTCTGCTACTATAATTGCAAATACATCAGAATGCATAATTTTCCTCAAAATATATAAAATGAACCAATTTTACAATAAACAAGCACATGATGAGTGTTTTTTTAATTCCTTTCCAGTTTGTTTCCATTCATTCAGCTATATTCGAAAAACAACTGATAGCTGGCAATGCTGCACATGTTTCCGCAAGGGTTGCAGCATGTGGAATTTTCGTTTTTCGTAGCGTAGCTACGAATTGCGAATTACGAAAATTCGGGTTTTTTTTTGCCAAAAACTATCGATAGTGGCGACAGTTTTCAACTATCGATAGTATCGCAGCTCTATATTGTGAGTCGCTGCTTTGGCACCACACTTTCTAAAAAACAGCTGATTTGGAAAAACCTACGCTGCCACTGCCACTGCGTTATTGTATTTTGGGCTTTAAAACTTAACAAGAATTTTAGCGAGGGATTGTGGATTTTGGTTAAATAAATCATTTATTTGCAAGAGGTTTTTATTCATTTTGAAGATAAATCTAATATGTAGCAAGTGAAGTAAAACGAAGTAAAATGAAGTGACGAAGTGACGACTTTCAAAGCGAAGTGCAAAACTTCAATTGAAGTGACAGTGGCAGCACTAGCAGGTATCGGTTTTCGTTTTCGTCAAAAATCAATTCCGAGTCGGATCCTGCTTAACCCCACGTCTCCTCTTTCTACCAAATATGTCTTAACATCTGTCAAATATCTGTTTGGACATTGTCCCGTTTTCTCATGTGGGCAACTTGCTGTCTTAACATATCACTTTCAGAATGGCATCCAGCCAATCAGATCGGGCTGTACCCAATGTAAATGGCGCGGTTAAATGAAAACTGAGTTGTCAAACTACGAAATGACAGCTGATGTTAAGACAGCGATGGTAAGAAATTCGGCGAGACAGATATGGTTTAACAGTGGAAATTTACCGTCTCCACTTGACATTTCTGTCTTACCACAGCTTTTTTAACAGAATCTGTAGAAGGTGGAGACGTGGGGTAAGAGCGTGTCAGACATGGCAATATTTCCTACCAAACCTCCCCCCCCCCCCAATAGAAAGGAGACAGTCGCCGCTTTCTAAAAAGGGGTACCCCCCCTTGGACTCCTCCCACAGGCACCTAGGGAACCGTTTGAAAAAGGGGGAAAAACGGATTTTTCTTAGGCAAACTGAGCAGTTTGATGTGGAATATGACCCAACTAACAGAAACCGTGGGATTTTTTAATAAAAGAAATTATGCCAAATTAGATATGGGGGGATTTTGAATAAAGAATAAAAAGTTAATTAAAAATAGAAAAAAAAACAGTTTTTATAAAAAAAAAATATTCTTTTTAACAAATGTATTTTTGCGTAAAATTCCTTTCTACGTAAGCGGCCTTCGGCCGCACTTAGGGATTATAACCCTCAGGCAGTAGAATTCTCCTTTCTGTTTTGCCAAAGAAGGGGGGCTGAACACCTTTTGCAGAGAACACCTTTCTGCGTAGGCGGCCTTCGGCCGCACTTAGGAATTATAACCCTCAGGCAGTAGAATTCTCCTTTCTGTGTTGCCAAAGAAGGGGGGCTGAACACCTTTTGCAGAGAACACCTTTCTGCGTAGGCGGCCTTCGGCCGCACTTAGGGATTATAACCCTCAGGCAGTAGAATTCTCCTTTCTGTGTTGCCAAAGAAGGGGGGCTGAACCCCTTTTGCAGAGAACACCTTTCTGCGTAGGCGGCCTTCGGCCGCACTTAGGGATTATAACCCTCAGACAGTAGAATTCTCCTTTCTGTGTTGCCAAAGAAGGGGGGCTGAACACCTTTTGCAGAGAACACCTTTCTGCGTAGGCGGCCTTCGGCCGCACTTAGGGATTATAACCCTCAGGCAGTAGAATTCTCCTTTCTGTTTTGCGAAGAAAAGGAGCTGAACACCTTTTGCAGAGAACACCTTTGTATATTTTTAATGCTTACTGGGTTATATCCTATCTTCTTTTGTCTCTCATTCTTTTGCATATTTTGGAGTTTGACAGCTGAACTCCGCCATTTAATTTGCATATGCAACCAAAGTCAGGCGCGTGATTTTGAAGGTGTTTTTATTTAATGAATTGTGATGAATTGGTTAATATTAAAGTCGTAAAGCAAGTTATAACAAATCAAGTAAAGTGTAAAGTGAAGGGGAATACAAAAATATATTGGTGAAGTGGCTAATTTAAGCAGAATAGGAGTGATAAATGTACGCTAATTTCCAAATTTTACAAAAAAGGGCATATTTTAAACCCAATTTGTAAATAAATTAGTAACCAAAATTTACAAAAGTGAGTGTTAAAATATTGCGTGGACCCTTGACCACAAGTTTTTGGATCGGGCCACCCATTTGGACGGAATAGCCCGAAATAGTTGTGAGCGGTACTAAACTCCACCCAATACAATTTACATGCAAGGTGTGTCTGCTCCTGCAACTGCTTTCTGAAAATTCTCAATTTGACAGCTCTTTCGAAATATAGTGCATACGAAATATATTGCCACGTCTGACACGCTCTTTAGTTTGGAAAAGTAGGATCATTTTTAGCAACCCTGTGGGACTGCCTAACTATCAATTGCAACCCTGCCTTGAAACCCACTCATATTTTTCTTTCTACTTTGTGCTGATTGTTGTTTTTTATCTGCGATTTTTCTTGAATGAATTGGCGTCTAGCCGGTAAAACGTGGGTGCATGTGTGAAAGAAATTGTTCTGGAGGCCGTAAAAAATATAAGATATATTTCTGAAAAGGCGTCTAAAGTAAAACATAATCACAATGCCATACCTTTGTATGTTACAAGATGGTAATGAGAGCCTGCCGCGTCTCATGGAGAAAGCACAGCAAAACGGCTACGCAGTTGTAGCGGCTCCCATAAATGCTACTGAAATACCTTTGGAGTTTCAGGAACCGCCAATGTGCGACCGGCAAACGGAGTTCACATACTCTGATCTCATCTTCCCGTCAGATCAATGGAATGGAAAAGTTATAAGCATGTTATCGGATACCATCGATTGCGAGGCCGAGGATCCGGTGGTGCGTCGCAATGCAGAAGAGGTATTGAAACGGGACATTTCGTGGGCAGAACATTTACAATACGGTGGTTATACAATGCTACAACTAAAATCTGAGAGGAATCTCAATATGGCACGCATTGCGTCGTGTACTGTGAAGGGTAAGTGTGCATTGATCTATGTTTATTAGGGTGGTCCTTAAATGTAGGAAGCATATTTTTACATCCGATTTTCTAAGCCTCAACCACTGCTTCGATGCAACTATAGTCGAAGATATCACATATAAATTTTGGTCCTGATTGGGGACGGTAAAGTCGTGTCGCACAAAGAGCAAATTTCAGATTCCTCTATGGAGACTCGGAAAATTTAAATTAGTTTTTTTTCACCTAATACACAATCGATACTACTTTAGTCGAGCATATCATATAAATTTTGGCCCCCCCTGTGATCGTGGTATTACCGATTGAGGGGGCGATACTGAAAAAAATCGTTCATTTGATTTTTTATGGACCACCCTAATGTATACACATTTCGTTAGGATAGTGTGGAAAGGGCCTAACTCACATCGACGCTGAAATATAAGAAGCCATAACTAAAAATCCAAAATTCACTTTTTGATTGATTATGATGCATTTCATCGAACTACAAGTCCTCACATCGTTTTATGCAATACATTTATTTTTTGCGGTTTTTAAATACACCCTTTCCATACTATACTAACGATATGTAGATGGATTCCCTAGCATTAACGGTTTCAGAGTTGCATATTCATATTTATGAATTTGTATAGGATTGCTGCTTGTACAAGTACCGTTATATAATTCAAAAGTGGCACAATCTACCTGGCGACGTGACATTGACGAGGAACAACTGGAACGCATTGAACAGCAAGACACCTGGCATTGGTGGAACAGCTTCCGGTGGGCTGCCGATTTCAATCCAAAAATAAAATTGGCCCTCGAGTTGAGTGAAAGTGATCGGCCATCATTGGAAGTGGTGCGCCGTTGGATAGGTGAGCCAGTGGAGGCAATTATAATACCCTCCACAATGTTTATTTGCAATCGCCAAAACTACCCAGTGCTCCCAAAAACTTGGCAGGAAATTTTGTCGTATTTTACGCGTGCACGCGTAAACATAATAATCTCTTCTGATGTAAATGATGTCAGTCTTAAACTCTATGCAGAGTATATGCTCCGGTTCATGGAAACTCATGGTGATTTTCACGAGCTACAAGCGTAAGTTGAGCTATTCATGTACATATGTATTCATTTGTTATAATTACATACATTTTTTGTATGGCAGTTTTGAAGATGTTCTGGAGGAGCCGCTACAACCCCTATATGACAATCTGGACTGTTATACCTATGAGGTATTCGAAAAAGATCCTGCAAAATATAAGCTATATCAGGAGGCCATTGAGCAAGCTTTGCTGGATCGTGTTCCCGAAAAGGAAAATAAGAATACATTGGTAACAAAATTTTTAATGAAATCAATAGTGACGATTTACCATGTTCCTTTTCCCACAGACCGTAATAATGGTACTGGGGGCCGGTCGTGGCCCACTTGTACGTTCGGCGCTTAATGCCGGAGAAAATACTGGTCGGAAAGTTCGCGTATATATTATTGAAAAGAATCCCAATGCTATACGTACACTGAATGCAATTGCTAAAAAGTTATGGAATAATAAAGGTATACATTTGTTGTCTATCTTAAATCAAAACCTCAACTCTTATGCTCCATAGATGTACACATTTTCTCCAAGGATATGCGAGAATTCTCACCACCTGAACCTGCCGACATTCTAGTTTCCGAGTTATTGGGCTCATTTGGCGATAACGAACTTTCACCAGAGTGCTTGGACTGCGCACAAAAGTTACTAAAACCTGATGGCATAAGTATTCCCTGTAAATCTACCTCTTATATCAACCCGATTATGTCTTCAAAGCTGCTGAATGGCGTGCGGCAAGTGATGCGGCACGAGACATTCGGTCGCCAGAAACAGGCCACGTATCATACACATGCTGAAAGCGGATTTGTTGTGTTACTCAAAAATATTTACAATATTGGTTTGCCACAACCTTTGTTCGAATTTGTTCATCCCAATCCCCAACAGCCAATCGACAACAGCCGCTATAAAGCGTTGAGTTTCGATGTAGAAATGGATTGTGTACTCACCGGTATAGCAGGGTACTTTGACACTGTACTTTATAAGGATATTAAGCTGAGCATTAATCCGCAAACGCACACGCCAGGCATGTTCTCTTGGTTTCCGATGTATTTTCCCTTTGCGGTAATATATTTTGATATACCTGTATGTTTTGAGTATTTTCTTACAAAAAATATGTGTAATAAATTTGCAGGATCCTATGGATGTAAAGAGAGGGCAAACTATTGAAATTCATTTTTGGCGTTGCGTTACAAAGCAGAAAATCTGGTATGAATGGTGTTTGGCTTCGCCGTTCCGCACCCACATACACAATCATGGCGGGCGTTCATGTCCAATATACTGTACGTAAACTGATAAGTTGGTGCGAGTAGTTTCTATATATTACTATTCTAAGCAATATCTAATTAGAATTACATTATTAACACGCTGTGCTACTTGACAAATTTAAAATAATAATTTGTAGTTTTTTATGTTCCAAGACGATTAAAGAATTGTATGTACATAAGCAATGTATATAATATTTCGTATTGTAAAGTCAACGGGTTTAGAGATGACAAGTGTTTGTCAATTTGGGTGTTAATTAAGCAGAATTTCCCATTAATAGCTTAATTATTTACGTTTAAATGGTTGACTATTTATAGTGTCGATATCCACACATTTTTTTATGTTTATGTTTAATTTGTTTAAGCTCTATTTGGTAACTTTTTGTCGAAGGCTTTTTTAGAAGTCTTGCAGTAAATGACAAAAAAAAAATTTATTTGACCTTTATTAGGTCTAACAGCATTTTGCTGGGAAATTATTAAAACTACTTATGTATATTGAAGTGTATTGTCTATGGGCTTTTTAGAAGCCAATTAATATAACTTCTGGCAAATATTAATTATATATACTGTGTATTGAAGCCATGGCATTTTTGCGTAGCTATTAATGGAAGCAAATATATTTAAAACAATTGACTACATACATGCCTTTCGAAATATTATATCCTGCTGATGTAAAAAATAAGACAAATTTGTTCAAGAAAAATTGTAAAACGACACTTTGTTAGTAAGTTTAATACCAATAAATGCCAAGTTAAGAATTTGTCGTCTAACGTAAAAAAAAAGTTTCCGCTGGTTGGTAAACGTTTAGATACGAACATATTGAAAAGACGTTGGACGTGCAGCGTTTTCAAAACAAGTAACGAAATCATTTTGCTGTTTAAAGTGCGACATTCAGCTCTTAATTCTCACATAAGCAGGTCTGTCACAGAATCCACACGTTCTTAGCAATTCCGATACAGCGACCGCATTTTCGTAGATTTCACGAAAAATCTATGATAGCCCCCTGTTCTGTTATCTGTTCTGTATTGGGATTCGAAAGGCGACATGGACAAACAAAATCATTGTCAAGTATTCGAATCCGAATGATTTGCTTTTCGAATCACGATACATAGTAGACTCACTGCTTACATCAATGGCCAAGAACGCACGATCAGTCGATGGCGTTCTGCTGAAAAAATAAGTTTGCTAATTAAAGTTTAAGCGACAGGAAAAAAAATTACGTTGCCAATATAGCAACTCAGTTGTTGTTGTTGTAGCGGCTAACACAACCCCGCCCAGATGGGCTAGTCCCTCAATCGTTGTGGTCAAGCTCAACTAACGGGAGACCTAGGAAGCAAGCAGCTTCGATGGGGTTTGTCCATAGAAGCAGATGCGTTAATTGAGTGGGGTTTAGTGGCACTCGTTGGGAACATCTGCATCTAATATTCCCAGCACGAGTTTAACCTGCTGCAGTAGCCAGAGCGAAGGTGGGGTATTGTGGTCCGAGTCTCCCGAGGCAGTCGAAGCTCCGTTTCGTCCACGTCTGATGGTTGTGTAGGTCTGTACTGACCCCCTGTGAATGCCGTTTATGGCCTGTCGGGTCCGGAGGCTGCTATCTGGACTTCATCCGTCAAGCGACCACACCGGCGCTGCGTAGTTTAGAATTGACCGGCTTTAGAATCGACCGGACCTATTTGCGGCTCTGTACTTTATTGTCAATTCGGTTGTGTGCGCCGAGGAGAGCAGACTATCGAAAGTTACTTCGAGAATTTTCGGAGTATCCACGGTCGGAATTTGTACGCCATCGACGTAAATTCCCAGCTGTAGTCTGTCCTCCTTCGTCCAGGTGGTAAAAAGGGTTGCCGAGGATTTTGTAGAGCAAAGGGTTTAGGCTCCTTGTAGTGAAGAAGCGAAGAAAGTTCGGAGAGGAAAGTAAAAAATTAAATAGCAGCGAGGAAAGGGCACCACCCTGTGGAGCCCCCTGTTTAATTCTCGCTTTGCTGGTTTTGTCTCTAAAATGACTGACGAATGTCGGACGGCTTAGATAATTCGCCGACCACCGTTTGAGTCCTCGTGGGAGAGAGAAAGCCTCAAGTCTCTATTAGCGTGGAGTGACTGGCGGTGTCACACGCCTTTGACAGATCCAACGCTGCTAGGACTGACCTCACAGGGGCGGTTTCGGTTTAGGCCGCGTGTTATCTGAGTGTTTATGGCGTTAAGTGCTGTTATTGTGCTGTCCAATTTTTGATGAAAGGGGCTAATAGGGGAAATTTCCGAGTCGGTCGAGAAATCGATGTTAAGAATTTCAATTACACTCTTGGTATTGTGATTATACTTCCGGAAAAAAGAGGCCTAAGTGTACAGTGTTATGGGGCGCACTCATGGGCGTAGCCAGGTAGGGGAGGGGGGTACTCGAGCCCCCCCTAACTTTCCTTATATATATATATAAAATAGTACCCTGAAATGCCAGCTTAATAGGGTCGAGCCGCCCCCCCAAAATTTCATTCTGGCTACGCCGATGGGTGCACTCTACAATTTGAGTTATGAAGAATTTTTTAGACCGAAGTTTAGTAAAACTTCAAACTTGCACTGTATTATACTCAAATTTAATGGGCTACAAAACTGCATACTCAAAAAAATTCTAAACAAAATTTAAAAAATTTGTAAATTTGTAATTTACTCATTTTACTCAGCTTCGGTGTAAAAAAAAATCATAACTCAAATTATTGTAGAGTGCACCCCGAAATACTATACTTAAATATTGCGCAATACTCAGAGCTACCATTGTGATTTTTTGTGTGTGTATGTATGATTTTATCGATAAAAACTTTTTAATTGCGTACGCATGTTCACTTTGAGCAAATTTTGAGCGCTGGTTGGGAAAATCTTCGGTAGATTGGTCAAATCGCCAAAATTAGGGCCCAATTGGGAGAAACTTGTGGCTCTAATCGGGCAACCTCAAACACTTTCCAGCAAGGAAACTTTATCATAATGGGCAACAATTTTTGTGCCCTCAACTGGCACGAAAATCTGCTAGCATCATATAAGTGCATTTTCAGAAAAAACATCATAGCTCGAAAACGACGAATTTTAGCATATTGCTACTCATACTGAAAATAGTTTATACTCTTCCCTAATAGACAAAAAAGTTTGAGAGAAAAAAATATGGCCATTTAAAAAAAAATCAATTAAAACAATTTTTTATAAACAGTAATTAGTTATTAATAAACAATTACTGATGTTTAGTTCACTAGATCGATAGTAGATGATTATCTGCAATTTAAAAAAAAACAAAAAAAAAATCGTTAAAATCCAAAAAAAGTTGCTATTAAGAGAGGGAAAAAGAAACGTTCGTACTCAAAAAGAAAAAAATTCATTATTCGAAAAATTCGAATTTCTGAGCAAAAAGAAAAAATACGTGTCTCCTTAAATTGTTCAGGGAACAATCGCTGATCGCAAACTTAAATTCAGTTTTCCTCGGCCTGGGTGATTTGAGATGGAAAGACCCCTAATATAAATTTAATGTTAAATAATATAAATTTTTGCATTCGCGTAAATTGTAAATGGATAAGCCCTTCTAGAAGGCATGCAAGGAAGCACTTTTTTCAGCCCTTTATGGGTAGGCCTCTTAGAATGGCTTGTGCACAAGTGCGATCCAGTATAAAAAGTTGAGAGCATTTAAGTCTCGCTGTCATCCCGTTTCTGTCCGGATGTGTGACAAGTGCGAAGTTTTGTCCACTGCTTCCTACTTGTCCCTGATCTCAAAAACAGGCCTAGCGTGGTGCCGGCAAGCGATTTTAGGATCTGCTCTCTACTTTAATGACCATTGCGGTTATGTGCGCGGAGAAGGGTGATTTGGTTAAACAAAAGGCCAGAAAGACTCATTTAATTTTAGAGTTCATGAATGCCATTGCGGGATGCCAATATTGGGCAGCCGTCAGCTCATAACTCTTCTTGGTGGCTGAAAAAGCTTCCGAGATGTTAATCATTAGTGAGATGGCTTCCTGTTTTGATCTCAAAAGAGTACTGAGGACTTTTGACCACTCAGATGCCTCGCCGTTTAGCGTGTTTGTCCCTATTGGTATCTTCGCTACTGAAAAAAGGAACGCAATCGGTACCAAGACTTCTCTTTGTTTACTGGTTTCTCGTGATACATTGACGGAACGACTGTCCCTGACTACCACATGGCCAGATATGATGTCCTGGGCGTCCTACGACCCACCTAAGCTCTCAGGAATGAGCAAAGAACTACCTGACCTGTTGGGGTCCTTCTGAAAGGATTGCCTTTCCCTTCAAAAGGTTCTGTCCCAGTTGAAATGACCCGGGCTCAAAGAAGACTTTCGAACACTTCCTGTGCGAGTATCCATCCCTCGGAAGGATGAGGCTAAATACACTCGGTGGTAGTTTGCATGAGTTGTAGAATCAAAATGTCAAACCTGCTAATTGATAGTCATCAGGGTGACAAACCACTTAAACCAACCTTCTCTTCTAACCATCAGATTCACCGCTAATGAAAGTAGCGATCAGAAAAACGGAAAAATCGCATATGCGGAAAATGCTCTACGGATCATTTTGAGCAACTTTGCTTAAGAAACTATGGGTGTAAAACCAATTTCGAGCCAGCGAATTTTAAGGAGAAGTTTCATATCAGGTAATACAAAATTTTGTGTAAGGGTACATAAAGTTTATTTTTTTAATACATAAATGATAAGAATTGAAAAAGAAATCGATTCAGCGGTGACTGCCTGTCCGTCCGTCTGTGCACGCGATAACTTGATTATAAATTTAGATATTTTAACGCAATTTGGTATGTGTCCTTTTTAGCGTAGGACGGATGGTATAGAAAAAAGGCAAAATCGGACAATAACCACGCCTACCTTCCATATAACGGTAGTTTTCAGAAATACGTAAACTGCGATATTTTAGTAACTACTCATTCTTATTAACTCAAAATTAATTATTAAATGATTTATAAACGACAAATAATAATATTATAAATTTTTGGAAAATAGGCGTAGCCAGGTCTACTTATGATTACATGTGTATATCTTGGTAACCGCTTCACCAATTTCTCCCAAACTTGACACAGTTGTTGACCTTGGTACAACATACCAAACGACTGAAAATTTTTAAAATCAGTTCATATCCACGCCCACATCCCGTATAACAGTTATTTAGAAAAATACGAAATCTTCGATAAATCAATAAATACTGTAGCTAGTTTACCAAAAATTAATGTTTGCAATAACTCTTTAGCAAAAAATACATTTATGATAAAATTTTGGAAAATGGGCCTGGCACCGCCCACTCATGACCACATCTGAATCTCGGTAACCGTTCGATCAATTTGTACCAAACTCGGTATGATTATTTTGCTTGCCACATAAAAGCAAAACATTGAAAATTATTGAATCGAACTAAAATTACGCCTTGCATGGTTTCAGCAAAAAAAAAAATGCTGCTATAGCAGCTTCGCCTTGAAATTTGGGCGGTTTTCAGCGAGCCTATAGACTATGTAGTCGGGCTATTGTTGAATCCATTGTAGTACGATTGTCGTGACAGTGCCCACTTTAGAAGGCTTTAAAAATTGAATGTGTTTTGACCTTGCATACTACATTGACACACTGAAAATTCGCTTATGCTAATGAAAACAAGAATAAATTTCGTACATATATTTTTTTATTATTTTTTATATCTTTTCATATATGTATTGTATATGCACGTATGTACATACATACATATGTACATATATAACTACTGACTTTTTCGTTTTTTATTGTATGATTTCTCATTTTCATAGTACTACAATCTTTGAATCCTCTTGACGCAGAGTTAAATTTCCGCGCATGCGTGTGTGTGTGTTTGTATGAATTGTGTTTATAAGCAAATTATTTTTATACTTATTTTAGTCAAACTTTTTGAATGAATTCATTTGGAGAAACTCGTAGTAAATTTAACTTTTTTCATCATTACAATTATTATATAGCAAAAAAACATTGTGCAAAACACTTCGCAGCTAAAGTGACGCAGCAACGGGTGTTCCAAATACTGTGCCATACAATCTCTTTCCTGTTCGCAAATTTTCTTATTTCACTAAATATTCAATGGCATAGTACAACGTGGCGCTGAGTAAATTTATTTGAAAGCACATTGCATCTTAACGCTGCTGGCATAATTTGGTATAAGTATAATTTGCATAAATATCCACTTTGTTTGTTGAAACTACTTTAAATTTTTATTTATTTTTATTTTATTTTTCATTTAAATGTATGATCAATATTATAATTTCCCTTACTGAACTTACGAATATAATAAAGTGCAGAATTGGCGAATTTAAAGCAGAGCGTGAGCACCGTTTTATTTAATGCGGTCGCTACTTTTACTATATTTACTTTTATAGTTACACCTTTTTTTGTGAAAAATGTCGATAGTTTTGCCCAACATACTTTCATTCCTTTTTTATGATTTTGCGGTTATATAAAAAAATTCTGCAGATTCATACTTTTGAAAAACTTTAATGACTTCATATTTTTTCAGTATTGTGTCATTAGGTTCACAATAAAAATATTGTTTCAATATTTCCACTTACTGCATTTAAATTTTTTTCTCTTTCACAAATGGTACAAAACCTGAAGACTTTAAATTTGCAATTCACCGTATTAAAAAAATAAAATAAGCATAGTTGTCCAGTAAGAAAAACATGGTGAATGCTTGAATGAAAAAAGCTTAGTTTACAATATAAGTACGTGTGTAAGTTTAACGACACCCATTATTAATGAGACATTCAGGTAGGTTCTGCAACTCACTTCCGAGTGAGTTTCAACTCCTGCCAATTTTAATTTAAAACGAACTTAGCTCGAATTCACACGAAACTGAATTACAGAACTTGCCTGATTGTATTTTAAAAAGCGTTTCAATAATAGCTAGTTGTAATTAGTTGCTATTAAAATGAATATATTTATTACTTTTAGAAGTCAAGGCAATCATGTATGAATGGATGTATTTCGAGTTTACATGTAAAGCTGAGAAACTGCGCCTACAAAAACAATTTTTCAGCAGCTGAGAGTTTAGACTTTCCAAACACCGTAAATTTTTGAATGAATAATTAAAAAAATATTCTATGTATGTATTTAAGTATATTGCTATGCAACCAAAGATACCTCTTAAAGTCTTATTAGAATATAAAATCGTTACAATTGAACTGAGTTTTCACGAACACACAACGCCAGCCCTTTTAGTTGCTATTAAAAGTGGATAAAAATATGTTTAGAAGTAACTTAGTACATATGTATTTACATGTGTATTAGTAAATGAATGGCCGAAGAGTAACTTCAAATCAATTACAAGTAAATATTGGAAATTGAAAGTTCACTGTATTTGAGCACGGTTTCAAAAGGCACAAATTCTTAGTACATGCAGCACTGCATTCATTAGCAAAATACATTTCCATGGAATTTCGCGCCAGGCAAAATTATGCTTTTGCTGTCCAAATATGACATTCTTTCTCAAGGATAAAAAAAACACAAAAATAGAAATAAAGTGAAGACTAATGCTAAAAACCCTCAAAAACAAAGTAAGATTAAAACATTAGCAAGAAACAGAAATAAAAGAAATAAAGAAAACAAGATAATGCAGAACGTAAGAACTATATGACCACATCCCAAACCAGAGTTCAAAAGCTTGGTTACCAAATTCTCTATGCCCAAAATATAACAAATAAAAAATCATAGAAAACATTGAAAACATACCTTCTTTTCGGGTAGCAACCAAAAGTGACTTTCGCACATTCTTTTCATTTTTCACAAGTATGTTGTATTTTATATAGCTTGTTTTTAGTTTTTTTTTGGTTTTTTTTTTCATTTAAATTTTCTTCATATTCTGTATGGTTTAAAATTATATTTTATATCATTAGTTTTCTTGTATTACAATTCATTATTATGGTTTTCATGTAAAATAAATAATTATTTTGTTTTCTCTAAATAGAAATGTTTAATCATTTTTATATGCTTCTACATTCCTATAATTGTTGCTAAGCATTTGGCTCGCTTCAATGCATTTCAACTTTTCTAATCCCTTCTCTTTTCCAAATCCGCCACGGCACGCATGCTACTCCGCCGCAAATTCTTAAAAACTTATCCCTCCCTTCCACCTCTCAAACATCTTCTATCCTCTCGCACTTTATTTCTGGCTTGCATCATTCATTGGAAAATTGCAAATGGTTTTACTTTAAAATGTAGTAGTATTTGCAAATACATTAATCGCTTTATGAGTTAACAGCACTTGCCTGCGGCAATTGGCCGCCAATTGCATTGCCGCCGCCACCGCGAATGGCAATGTTGCCCTGTCCGGCGCGTATGGGCTTGGCGATTTGTGCCTGGGGACCACGGCGTCCGAGATGCTTTTGCCGCACCGCTTCCTTGATGCGATCCACTTCGTATTGGTAACGTTTGCGGTCGCGCATCGCACCTTCTTTCGCCTCCTTCAACGCCGATTCTAACGCCTTGACACGCTCCATGGTGGTGCGCAGACGCTTCTCCAGTTTTGGCAGTTCACAGCGCAAATCAGCATTGTCACGCACCAATTGCTTATGCACCTTTGTCAACTGGTCGAGATTGTTTTCGAGGAAGGAGATTTTCTGTTTTTGTGCCAAAGAGCAGCCATCCTCTTCGTTGTCTTCGTTGATCACGGTCTTCTTGATGCGCGCCTGCAGCGAAATGAGAAAATGAGTAGTTACACTTTGTATGAATTTGGGTGATTT
>NW_023460797.1:28410-32025 GCF_013731165.1 Rhagoletis pomonella | reverse complement strand
ATAGTTAGATTTTTCTGCGGCGAACAGTAACCCATAACACATTGACTATCCTTTTAAACTATTCCAATGAACTCAATAAATATCTCAGTAATATCTCCCGATGATGTAGTAGTTTATCTGAAATCCTTAAAGCAGTTCTTCTGTTATGGTCCTGACCAGATCCCTACTTGTATTCTTATAAATTGTGCTGATTATCTCTATGAGCCGTTAACAGCGTTATTTAATTTGTCTCTTAAAGAGGGCCTTCTTCCAACTATACGAAAGGAATCGTTCATAACCCCGTTACATATAAGCGGTAGCAGATTTTCAGTGGAGAACTACCGGGGAATAGCTAAGCTTTCTACAATTCCTAAATTATTTGAAGCAATTATAACAAATCAGTTGATGCATTCTATCTCTTCTAGCATTTCATATAGTCAACATGGATTTTGCAAGGGCAAATCAACTTCTACAAATTTACTTGAATTAACATCCTATATCTCAAAAGCATTTAGTGAAAGCAAAACTGTTGATGTTATATATACTGACTTCAGTAAAGCATTTGACAAAGTGTGCCACTCGTTGCTCATCTATAAACTTGATTTTCTTGGTCTTCCACCTAATTTTCTACGTTGGATCTATTCATACCTCTATGATAGATCACAAAGGGTAATGTTTAAAACTACTATCTCTGACGTCATTGATGTTACCCTAGGAGTCCCTCAAGGTAGCACCCAAGGCCCGGGTCTGTTCTAGATTTTTATAAACGTTATTTCTACTGATATACAATTTTCCAAAATTTTAATGTATGCAGATAATGTAATACCATGTCCCCACCAAAGAGTTAACCATCTCAAATCGAACTTAAGCACATCACTAACTATTGCTGTCCACACTTGAGGTTTATAAAATAGTACAAATCATGAATCAATAATACAAGGTTCGATAAACTGACAGTTGTCTCTCTCGCACCGCTCCCTTAGCAGCGGCACCGTGTTGCTTCTTTGCAAATTTGCTTGGAGAAAGTGTAGCTTTGGGGTGAAATAGAAGTATAAGCTTTTGTGCAATACGCTTATTTGTATATGCATATGAAACATATTTAACTGATAAAAACATAAATTGTTTTTAAATTAGATGTTAACGTCAATCTTATAGTAGTTTTATTTTAATTTTAAGTCTTTTTGCAGTTTTTATACAGCTAAATAGCACATAAATTGCATAATTCACGTAGATATATCAATATGGCGTTCAATATATCGTTTAAAATGCCAGATTTCCTGCAAATACATTAGAATTTACAAAAAGAATTTCACTACTAATTGCGTACTTTTCTACTACCATTTTCGCATCAAGATTTCTTCCCCTCTCTCCGTCCTTCGTAAATGCAACCTTTTGTAAGGGAGTGTCAAACCGCGGCTGTCAATAATTATCTAACCTTGTATTATTGAATCATGAGTACAAATGTAAAGAACAGTGTTCGGACGTTCAAAACTCGATTCAGGACTAAATCGCTGCAAAAATCGGAGCGATAAAAAATTTTCCGTACTACATTGAATTTTTTATTTTCGCTTCTGACATTAATTGTTTGACTTAAATATTTTCTATTCATGCAAAAATAAGAACGCGAGGCATTGTAAGGATAATATGTTACATCTCTAGGTAATTTTTAGCATTTTCTATAAAGTAGAACGAATCTAACACTTAATTTTTAAAGAGCAATAAGATCTAAACCTTTTATACTTTATATAAATTTCATTCTACATATATTTTTTAACAACTTGAGTAAAGTTCTGCATCCGCCAATATCTACAGCCATACATCAAAAAATAGCGAAGTTACTTTATTGACGCATTGCTATGAAAGAGTTACTTTTTAACAGTGAGATTTGGCTAACTTTCAATTTTTCTACTGAAACCGGTTGTGACCACTCCAAAAACGGCCCCAAGAGGGGCATAATATGAACGAAAAAAAAAACAGAATAGATTTGAAGTCAAGCGGAGTAGAGAGGTAGATTTCAAATTTTTTCAAAAACCGGAGTAAATCTAGTGTGTCTTAGTCAAGTCCAAACACTAGTAGGGAACGATTTTTTTTTTACATTTTAACGCTAACGACCCACAGATGACGGAAAACATAGGGTTGTATCAGACTTTCGACGTGGTTTCGAGTTGGTTAGCTTTTAACCATCTCAGCGAAATGGTTAAGGGCCGGTTACTCAATGTCTGGTTAACACTAATGTCCGTTTAAACATCATTATCGACGTTTTCGGCTCCATGCATATAACATGTAGTCGGTAACGTCGATAACGATGTTTTACCAGAGATTAGTGTTAACCAGACATTGAGTAACCGGCCCTAAGTGCTGTCATTTTTATATGGCGAAGCTACGCTAAACCAACGCTACGGATAACCAACTCATTAGCCATAACTACGTAGTTAGCTCCGGTGGGGACATGGTATAAAGCTTTATAAATCGTACGTTTCAATTAAAGAAAGGTCTTTGATACAATCAGACTTAAACAACATGGCTTACTGGTGTCAAGTAAACCTTATGCCTCTATATCTTAATAAATGTAAAGTAATGTGCTTTTCGCGAAGAGCTGTTCATCCCGCTTCTTATACAATAGGTAACCATAACCTGGAACAGGTAGACAATTCTGTGGACCTTGGTATCACAATGGATCCTGAGCTTAATTTTAATCTTCATATTAATGTGACAGTCAACAAGGCTAAAGGTGTATTTGCATTTGTGAAACGATAGTCAAAAGAATTTTGTGACCCTTATTGGAATACGGTTCGGTGGTTTGGAATCCAAGGTATCAAATTTACTCAGACAAGACAGAATCAATTCAAAAACAATTCCTACTTTTTGCTTTAAGGAATTTCCGTTGGGATTCGCAATATAACCTTCCACCTTATACAAGCCGATTAAAACTTATTAATCTTCCTACACTTTCCAGCCGCAGGCAAATGCTTGGTACAATTTTTATAGTTAAATTACTAACAGGCTCAATTTGAAATCCGCTTCTTCTTGGTGAAATTATCCTTAATGTTCCCTCCCGGGTATCAAGGCACTTTTGTCCCCTATTTCTGAAAGCTTGTAAAACTAATTTTGAATTGCGCGAACCACTCCGTTGCTTATGCCAGGATTTTAATTCTCATTCCAGCACGTTTGATATATCAGATCCGCTTTTCAGCATTAAGAAGTCGATACTGTCCTCTCTCAATAAATTAATCATTAAAATAAAGACATAAAATCGGCTGATGAATTTAGTTCTGTAGATCTCCGCACTTAACAAGCTCCTGCCTATCGTGACTCGGCGCAAAAATTGAATACTGGTTCCGTACGTCATGCGGACTGCGCCCCTCGTGCGGATGAGAGGGAATGGAGGGTAAAAACCGTTGGGATTATTATTATTAAGTTAGAATGTTTAGGAATCCACTCAGGTTTCTTGGAGTGGATCAGGTCTTACTTGCGCTTGAGAACTAGCAAGGTGACTATTGATGGTGTTTCGTCTAAGTCATTTATTGCTCTCTCAAGGGCTCCTCAGGGAAAGCATCTTATGCCCATTATTTTTTTATTCTTTTTATTAATCTGATCTGATCTGAAAATCTATTTTGAAATCAGTTTCTCACGCGA
>NW_023460797.1:26019-28310 GCF_013731165.1 Rhagoletis pomonella | reverse complement strand
CCTTGTTGACTGTCACATTAATATGAAGATTAAAATTAAGCTCAGGACCCATTGTGATACCAAGGTCCACAGAATTGTATACCTGTTCCAGGTTATGGTTACCTATTGTATAAGAAGCGGGATGAACAGCTCTTCGCGAAAAGCACATTACTTTACATTTATTAAGATATAGAGGCATAAGGTTTACTTGACACCAGTAAGCCATGTTGTTTAAGTCTGATTGTAGCAAAGACCTTTCTTTAATTGAAACGTACGATTTATAAAGCTTTATACCATGTCCCCACCGGCGCTAACCACGTAGTTATGGCTAATGAGTTGGTTATCCCGATAACCCACTTGGTTTAGCGCAGCTTCGCCATATAAAAATGACAGCACTTAGGGCCGGTTACTCAATGTCTGGTTAACACTAATCTCTGGTAAAACATCGTTATCGACGTTACCGACTACATGTTATATGCATGGAGCCGAAAACGTCGATAATGATGTTTAAACGGACATTAGTGTTAACCAGACATTGAGTAACCGGCCCTTAACCATTTCGCTGAGATGGTTAAAAGCTAACCAACTCGAAACCACGTCGAAAGTCTGATACAACCCTGTGTTTTACGTCATCTGTGGGTCGTTAGCGTTAAAATGTAAAAAAAAAATCGTTCCCTACTAGTGTTTGGACTTGACTAAGACACACTAGATTTACTCCGGTTTTTGAAAAAATTTGAAATCTACCTCTCTACTCCGCTCGACTTCAAATCTATTCTGTTTTTTTTTTCGTTCATATTATGCCCCTCTTGGGGCCGTTTTTGGAGTGGTCACAACCGGTTTCAGTAGAAAAATTGAAAGTTAGCCAAATCTCACTGTTAAAAAGTAACTCTTTCATAGCAATGCGTCAATAAAGTAACTTCGCTATTTTTTGATGTATGGCTGTAGATATTGGCGGATGCAAAACTTTACTTAAGTTGTTAAAAAATATATGTAGAATGAAATTTATATAAAGTATAAAAGGTTTAGATCTTATTGCTCTTTAAAAATTAAGTGTTAGATTCGTTCTACTTTATAGAAAATGCTAAAAATTACCTAGAGATGTAACATATTATCCTTACAATGCCTCGCGTTCTTATTTTTGCATGAATAGAAAATATTTAAGTCAAACAATTAATGTCAGAAGCGAAAATAAAAAATTCAATGTAGTACGGAAAGTTTTTTATCGCTCCGATTTTTGCAGCGATTTAGTCCTGAATCGAGTTTTGAACGTCCGAACAATGTTCTTTACATTTGTGCTCATGATTCAATAATACAAGGTTAGATAATTATTGACAGCCGCGGTTTGTCCCTTACAAAAGGTTGCATTTACGAAGGACGGAGAGAGGGGAAGAAATCTTGATGCGAAAATGGTAGTAGAAAAGTACGCAATTAGTAGTGAAATTCTTTTTGTAAATTCTAATGTATTTGCAGGAAATCTGGCATTTTAAACCATATATTGAACGCGATATTGATATATCTACGTGAATTACGCAATTTATGTGCTATTTAGCTGTATAAAAACTGCAAAAAGGCTTAAAATTAAAACAAAACTACTATAAGATTGACGTTAACATCTAATTTAAAAACAATTTATGTTTTTATCAGTTAAATATGCTTCATAAGCATATACAAATAAGCGTATTGCACAAAAGCTTATACTTCTATTTCACCCCAAAGCTACACTTTTTCCAAGCAAATTTGCAAAGAAGCAACACGGTGCCGCTGCTAAAGGAGCGGTGCGAGAGAGACAACTGTCAGTTTATCGAACCTTGTATTATTGAATCATGATTTGTACTATTTTATAAACCTCAAGTGTGGACAGCAATAGTTAGTGATGTGGTTAAGTTCGATTTGAGATGGTTAACTTTTTGGTGGGGACATGGTATTACATTATCTGCATACATTAAAATCTTGGAAAATTGTATATCAGTAGAAATAACGTTTATAAAAATCAAGAACAGAACCGGGCCTAGGGTGCTACCTTGAGGGACTCCTGAAGTAACATCAATGACGTCAGAGATAGTATTTTTAAACATTACCCTTTGTGATCTATCATAGAGGTATGAATAGATCCAACGTAGAAAATTAGGTGGAAGACCAAGAAAATCAAGTTTATAGATGAGCAGCGAGTGGCACACTTTGTCAAATGCTTTACTGAAGTCAGTATATATAACATCAACAGTTTTGCTTTCACTAAATGCTTTTGAGATATAGGATGTTAATTCAAGTAAATTTGTAGAAGTTGATTTGCCCTTGCAAAATCCATGTTGACT
>NW_023460797.1:13783-25919 GCF_013731165.1 Rhagoletis pomonella | reverse complement strand
TAACCCTTACTATGCAGAATTCTCCTTTTTGTGTTACCTTGAAAAGTGTATAAAACACCTTGTGACATCGTAGTATTTTTGACGCAGAATTCTTTCTGCGTAGGTGGCCTTCGGACGCTCTTAGGGATTATAACCCTTACTTCGCATAATTATCCTTTTTGTGTTGCCTTGTTAAGTGTATAAAACACCTTAAGACATCGTAGTATTTTTGACGCAGAACTCTTTCTGCGTGGGTGGCCTTCGGACGCGCTTAGGGATTATAACCCTTACTACGCAGAATTCTCCTTTTTGTGTTGCCTTGAAAAGTGTATAAAACACCTTGTGACATCGTAGTATTTTTGACGCAGAACTCTTTCTGGAAAGGAGGCTTTCGGCCGCGCTTAGGGATTATAACCCTTACTACGGAGAATTCTACTTTGTGTTGCTTTGCCCAGTGTATAAAACACCTTCTGATATCGTAGTATTTTTGACGCAAAACTCTTTCTTCGTAGGCGGCCTTCGCGCTTACGGATTATAACCCTTACTTCGCAGAATTGTCCTTTTTGTATTGCGTTGCCCACCGTTTAAACCATCCTGTGACAGCTACTACTTTTAACGCAGAACTCTTTCTGGAAAATTACATTATCTGCACACATAATACTCATGATAGCTATTAAACTCAGAATAAAGTAGCTCTTATCATATTTGCCTTTATAATATTCTTACGCTTTAAACATCTGGCAACACATTTTGGCACGTATTATGGCAACACGTAACTCACACTGCGGCCATCTTAGTTTCGGCCATTGTCCATACACACATATTTACATACTATTTCGGTTCTCTAGTGAATTGTAAACAAATTTATGAACTTGTTCCTCATCGTTAAACAATGAAATTAACAAAATATAAAATAGATAAACATTCAAAGAGCTTAATTTAGCTAAAATTTGTGTTTTCTGCACACTTGTATTTGTTTGAAATGGTTTGTTATCGTACGTTTTGTTAGGTGAAATTTTCAACTTTAACAACAAATTACTCGTAAACTATGGCGCATATTCATAGTAATATTTAGTACTCAACTAAGTCGAAACTATTCTAAGGGCCGTTTGCACCATGTCTAGTTAATTCTAACTCCCAGTTAAACATCTTTATCGACGTTATCGACACCCATCATATAACATGTGATCGATAAAGCAGTTAACGTGCTTAACTGAAGGATGTACCTCCAGTTAGCGTTAACTAGACATGGTGCAAACGGCCCTAAGTCACATCTAAAGCTATTCATAGTCGCCCTAGTCTCGACATTTCTGGGTAAGTACCAACTTAAAATTTAGTTTCGTCTGCAGCTGCAACTAAGTCGTAACTAGGAAGAAGTATTTTGTTAAATTAAGGGAAAATAGACGAAATATGTAAAAATTAAATTGGTAGAGGGTGATTTTGATAATATTGAATAATCTCACATTAAAATTTACAAAGATCGATCCATTTTAATCGAAAGATGAAATTAAATGCGTATTACAATTCGAAAAAAGCTACATCACAATTTTATAATTGGAATAATTTATATAAATTCTCAAATATTAAGTCAGTTTCACGCTAGTTCTTTTAAAGTAGATTTGTGCATAACATTTAGATATCTACTATTTGTATGTTTCACAGCATGCTTTCGATAAACATCGACTTCACATCACTGCGGTTGTTCTGGCTATTTCACCCAATTAACAAGAAAATTATACTTTATTCTTTTGCATAATCATGCAATGAAAATAAAAATTACATAAACGGATGATCAAACTTGACATTATTTAATAAAAATGTAATTTTTCCAAAATTTCGTAAAGAAAAATCGATACATTTTCACACTGGTTTGCTATATCGTAAACTAAGTCGCAACTACTTAGTAGAAGTCTGAAATGCGACTATGAATAGAAGTAAATTTTAAGTTGGTACTTAAATTTAAGCTGCAACTTTGTTAGTTTCGACTTAGTTGCTGGACTATGAATACGCGCCTATGAGTTTCCTGACCGTCCGGTTTTGTGATGTGCACTTTCGCGAAGTCAACCCCAGTGAAACAAGATGGCGTAAAACCAGCTCAAAAAATCGACTTTTTCAGTATCTTGTTCTTAAGCGCTGGTTATACTTGCATTGTGCTGCAGCGCATAACATGAATACTGCCACATATCGAATCTGTTCAATGAGCTTTGCATACAAGCGATTATCCTACGCAGCGCATGACAGGGCTTGGCAGCGAAGTCTGGAGTATTTTGATTTTTCGATATGTGACGTTTTCAAAGAGAGATACCACTTGCTCTCTTTAGTCTGTTGCAGTACCCATCATATTTACAGGAATTACTGAGAAGTCGTTCTTGTACATACATTGGGACATATTTGTATTCGAAACAAAGTCGATGATAAAGTTATTTGCCGCCATTTCATTGAAACTTGTGACAGAAAGCAGCAACTAACTTTAGTGTCGGCTTCATTTAGGCTATGAATACGCATTCTTCAGTTATGTTTTCGTAACTAAATGCTGGAGTACTGGAACAGACTAACTGATTACACTGAACAGCTGATTCTGGGAAATTATGCGCTCTATGCCGAGTATAATTACACCACTCCTTCACATACGCTGCTTCTCTATGCCCTGCACTTGCGATGTAAGTATAACCAGGGGCTCTATTCTCTAACTGTGAGAAAATGTAGTGAGAATGTGAGAGTGAGGATGAGTTTTAGCTGTCAAAATTGTGTACACTTCCTCATTTTACGATTCAGCATGTGTGAGAATGAGTTTTAACTGTCAAAATTGTGTACACTTCACTTCCGAAAAACTCACTGAATTTTAGTCGGTGAGTTTTTGGTTGTGAGTTTTGCACTCGGTGTACACTACATTTTCTCACAGTTACAGAATCGAGCCCCTGCGCTTTACGCGATGTTGTGTCTTTCGTTCATGCGGAATATCTTCATAGCTAACGGCGCGTTTACATTGGACAATGCTTTCAAGCCAATGAAGATATACGTATTAGTTGTCAGAAACGCATGCATGGAAAAGTATGCTTGTATTAGTGAAAAAGTGTGCATGTATTGCTATTGTCATGTCCAGTCCTGCCGTTTGATAATTTTCGAGCGAAGTCAAAACACATTAGAAGTAAAGTGTTTCGCAGTGCCTTGGGAGGAAAAGTGAAGTGATTATCGAAGTGACATGCAAAATTAGGGATTTGTGACCTTTCGATTAGGTTATTTATCACTTGATTGGTTAATCGATTACTTTTTATCACAATAAAAGTAATCTTTAGCCTTAATTAATTTATAATTTATTGTGTTCCTGTGCAAATTTAGTGCTGGAATACCTTTAAAATCACAATGTCTCAAACGTTGAGGAAAAAAAAATCAAAAAGCACAGTTCACAGATGATATTAACACTAAAATATAATAAATCGATTATCGATTCACAGCAACAAAGTTATCATCAGATACACAACAACAACGTCATCACGAGATTCACTTTCATTTTTGCTGTATAATTGAAGATGTATGAAAACTGAAATATAATTGTTATTTTCTTCAAATATTTACTAAATAATTATGGACCTTTATCCACCCATTCATCTCTGTGCGCCTTACAACTATCTATGTGAAAAAGAAAAGATTGTTGATTTTGGTTAAAAAATCATATATTTCAAAGCAATTTTTATTTATGTTGGAGATACTAAACCTAATTTGTGGAACGTGAAGCAAAACGAAGTAAAATGAAGTAACGGAGTGAAGGCTTCTAAATTGAAGTGAAAAACTTCAATTGAAGTGACAGCGGCAGCACTGGTCTTGACAGTATTGTGCGGGGGAAACCCTAAGTAAAAGTATCCATAGTAACTTCTCCAGTAAATCATTGCAGCGAGAGCGTAAAAGCAAAATAGAGCGTAAAATTGAGAAGAGAAAACTAGCAGAAAAAGTTAATGAACACGAAACTAGCAAAAACTTGCAAGTGAACAGCTGTTGCACTGTTTTGACATTCTGCTGTAAACATGGTCTTCTTCTTCTTCTTTATTGGCGCTGTAACCGCCTAAGCGATTGTGGCCGAGTCCAAAACAGCACGCCAGTCATTTCTCTTCTGTGCTAACTGACGCCAATTGGAAATGCCAAGTGAAGCCAAGTCCTTCTCCACCTGGTCTTTCCAACGCAAAGGAGGCCTTCCTCTTCCTCTGTTAACAGCATCGCGGCCCGCGTTTAATATTTTCAGAGCAGGAGCGTTTCTGTCCATTCGAACGACATGGCCAAGCCAGCACTATGTCTATATCGTTGTAATGGCATGATGAGTCACTTATAGAGTGTGATCTTTGTACGACGAGAGAGGACTTTACTTCTCAATTGCCTACTCAGTTTAAAGTAGCACTTGTTGGCAAGAGTGATTCTGCGTTGGATTTCAAGGCTGAGATTTTTATTGGTGTTAATGCTGGTTCCCAAATAAACGAAGTCGTCTACTTTTTCAAACTTGTAACTGTCAACAGTGACGTGGGTGCCAAGACACGTATGCTCTGATTGTTTGTGTGATGACAGGAGATACTTCGTTTTGTCCTCGTTCACCACCAGACCCATTCGCTTTGCTTCTCTATCCAATCCCGAGAAGGCAGAACAGACGTAGCCTTTGTTTTTACCG
Source organism: Rhagoletis pomonella (assembly GCF_013731165.1). Classification (NCBI taxonomy): domain Eukaryota; kingdom Metazoa; phylum Arthropoda; class Insecta; order Diptera; family Tephritidae; genus Rhagoletis; species Rhagoletis pomonella. Next base: position 21,286 of record NW_023460797.1, on the reverse strand, counting down.
ATAATATCGATGTCGTCAGCATACGCCAGCAATTGTACGCTCTTGTAAAGTATTGTGCCTGAGCGGATCAGTTCTGCGGCTCTTATTCAAGACTGATAGAATACAAGATTGCGCCGATTGCAGCAGAATTCGTGAGAGTAATTTTAGCGTGACGTCATCGTAGAGTTGACAACTGAGAGCGGCGAGAATTGTCCCCAATACTCGGTACCCAATACTTAAAAAAGATTTCGGTACCCTAACTTCCTTTTCGGTATCCGATACCGATTATTTACATTAAACCCTCGCCATTATATGCATTTCAGGTTTATAAAAAACTTTCATTACTAATTTATATGATATCGGCTAAAACACTTGAACTTATCGCCACAGAAAAATATTATTTTATCAGTTTTAACCTTAGTCGATCCAAGGTTCAAGAAAAATACTTTGACGGATGAAGAAGCCTTTCAGGGGAGAGATTCTGTAGCCAGTTAGCGACAAGTTTCGGATCGATATCGCACTTGTTGACTCACAAATGTTGGATATCACACGTCGACAAAACCGATACCGATTCGAAAAATGTCGTTAACTGGTTACAGAATCTGTCCCAGGCCTACAAAAATGGTATCGTCCGATTCAGCTGGAACAAAAATGCTTCAAACAAGTAAGGGTTTCTCTGTATTATGGCATCGAACCGACATATATACATCTTTCATTTGAATCAGTAAAAAAGCTCTATTGGCTCTTACATTCGGGTTTTGTTAGGCGTTTTTTCCATATTTTTGGCCTATGTGCGCTTTTATACGAAACCTAAATGTTTCGGTACCGAGTATCGAGAGTATTGGGTACTTAAAAGTATTGACTCAGCACATCACTACTGCTGTCTTCTCTACTATGACGTCACCAAAACAGCTGATTCTGTCAAAATCACTGAGAGCCGAGTAGTGGTATCATCATCGGCGCCACCTCTGTATTCTCTCCACCGTGGCTCTTATTATTATTATGACTTTGGAGTAAGTTTGGAGTAAGTGGTGATGCAAGAAGAATTGGGAAATAGACTCCCAACATCCTGGAAGAGGAGCTGAGAGAGATACGTGCTCTCGTTACACAGCGTACTAAAATTATGAGTGACAAGCTGGAGGCCAGGTATTGTAAGTTGATGAACTCAGAGGGTTTTCAAGAGGGAGACTTAGTGTTGCTGTACAATCCACAACGGAAGAAAGATTTATCCCCAAAACTACAGTGCAGCTGGGAAGGTCCGTATAAAGTTGTCAGGAGGCTGAATGACGTAGTGTATCGAATCCAGTATGTTGGGAGACCTGGGGCCGAATCACGGCTCTCGTGAACGAGTGACTGGTCGAGTAGAGTAAAATTTCGATTCGAATCGAATAGGCAAATCATGGCCCTCGATTCGCAAGCTAGCGAAATTTCTTCGATTATTAATCGGTTGCCAATTAGTAAATGTATCATCTTTAACCATTTCTCAAACGTAAACAAGAAATAAAATATTCATATCAGTTATTATAAAAGGAATATTTCAGTATTTTTTTATTCGAGCTCGTCTTATTCTGATAATGAAGTCAGACAAGTGCAGATACGGAGAGGATTACGTGGCAAAAGCAATCCCTTAAGTTTACCAGCAGCAGCGTAAGTTTTAATGATTCTAACCTTTCTAGTAGGTATTTGTTTCATACGTTAAAGTTCTTTATTTGCAGATTCAAAAAAACGTTTCCGACTGTCAAAACCTGCGTTCGAGTACGTGCTTTCGGAGCTTGAGTTTGAGGGGCATATGTCCACATCAGTACCCTCCGTCTTGCAATTAGCTGCTACGTTATCGCTTTTGCAGCAGCAGCTCCTCGGACGCCGTCAAAAGCTTTTCTTGGTAAGGCCCACTTCCGGTCTTTTGCTTAGAAGCTTTATTAAAAGACAGCTTCTTTTTAACGTGCTGCTTTTGGTCTGCAAATACCTACAATTTTAAGCCAAATAATACACTAACTTCTGATTATATAAATTCAAAACAACCTACTTTACACCACATTTTAAGTTCTTTTGTAGGCGGACCAGCAGAATTTAATTTTAAGGAAAGTTGCTCCCACAATCTTTGAGCAACGGTTCTTCCTTGAGCGCAATTTGGCAGAATATTTCTGGCCAAATCCGGGTGCTCCTGCATATATTCCGCCATAATACTTTTTTGTTTTTTGTTGATTTTGTTTATGTTTGTCCTTAAATATAAAAAGATATTAAAGTTTGCAATAGTTTTTACTAGAAATATACTCACATTTTGTTGTTTTATTTTAATTTCCCACTTCTCGATGCAAAATTTACTGTCGAATGGTGTTTTGAATAATTCTACTCGAACGTCTGCTCGATATCGAATGGGGTGATGCCAAATTTCGATAAATTTTACTCGATCCCGAATGCGGTGATGCCAAAACAGAAAATTTTGAAAAATATTACTCGATCACGAGAGCCGTGATTCGGCCCCTGGAAACAAGACGAAGGTGGTCTACTTGGAAAAGCTTGCAGCGTTTGGAACAGCAAGTGTGTCTGATGACTTATGGGCTGTTTTTGCTTACTCGTAAAAGCACATTTAGCGCATTTAGCTCTACATTCTACTCTAAATGTACATTTATCCATACAAAATTCGACACCTAAATGCAACTCTATTTTTGCATTGAGAATCTAAATGCTAAAAGCAACCCTGTGATCTTCCAAAATTTACATGATTAGAACATGGTTTAATGAGAAAAAGTGGCAACATTGCTTTTTCGCGTATACAGTGGATAGCTGCGTTTCAGTGATCGCTGATAGAGATATCATTTATTATTTTACATTTTTTGGATAAAGAAAAGTTACGCAAACTCAACATCGATGTGATCCTGATAGAAATCTGGATAAACTTGTGATCAACTCTGTTTTGTTTTGTTTCCTAATTAAGTAAGGAAATTTTAATTGACAGCACCGACAAATGAACATATACACAAAAAAATGTTCGGTTATGGTTAAAATAATTCAAGTTTTTGTATTGAATTTTTGGTTTAAAATTTACTTTTTCCTTTTCAGTAGGGTTTTTGCACATTATCTTCTGCGTGAGAACTGATCGTAATAGATACGGATCTGAATAAGCGACTGGACCACGGCTGTTTGTCAAAAGCATATGATTTCGAACTCGCGTAAATGTACATTTGCTAAATGCGATAGCATGAACGCTCTTCGAAAACATATGTTCGAAAGTGCTAAATGTTGCAAAAACGCTGCATTAGGTGCGGGGCAGTGTGGCGAATAATGCGGAAACTCAAAGCGAACAACAAGAAAATGGCAGATTGTTCGAGGAAAGACAAAGAATATTCGACAGCGAGAAACGTCAAGTGAATGAATACTGCGAACATCGAGAGTATGAGAGAATGAGCGATAGATGGCAGAACGTTCTAGAGGTGCCATGAGTGCGAGCGCAGGTATATAGGCTGCTATCACAGTCAAGTTAGTTGCAAGATAGCAAGCTACCAGTTGCGAATCAGCAAGCTATAAGTTCGGTTGTGTTAGCAAGTTTTGTAAAGTGTTTTTGCTTTAACAAGTATTGTTATTAGTTGATATTGCATAAACAAGTATTTTAAAGTGTTTGTTGTCCATAAAGTTGATTGTACTGTTATTTGGTCACCATGAGCATTTATTTAACAATCCAGCGATACAAACCGAGAGGATTTTGGTAAATCCAACAAGAGGTTCATTCCTTATCTTTTTGGACTAAAATCTGAGAAGTGTCAAAATGACAGAGCGTAAGCAAAATGCGCTCACTAAAAGGGAATAACTGGAAAAGTAAAGGAACGCAAAAAACCAAATTTTTAGTCCAAAGAATGGCAACAACAAAACTAACGTCAAATAAGAACGGAAATGTATGTACAAAACACATTCACACAAGCACAAGCACAATAAACACTTACTATATCAATTATTTTTTGCCAATTTCAATTCATTTCTTTTACTTTTTAGATTATTCTCACTTTTTGCGTATTCTTTAATTTTTGTTAATTTAAATTCAGTTGAGTTTGACACTTTTCAGGATTTTGCCAGAAAAAATTCTTCTGACTAAATCTGACTACTTCGGACTGATGAGAGTCACTCTCACTGACTGTTGCTCTCTCATTTTTGCTGTCATATCCGAGTTAAGGAACGCTTTTTGGACTAAATCTGACTACTTCGGACTTTTTCTGACTATTTCTGGGAGATAAGGAACGCTCCTAAGTAGTCAAGGATAATCGCATGAACGAAAGACACAAAATCACGTAAGAACAAGAGAGTGAAAAAAGTCGATTTTTTTAGCGGGCATCTTGTTTCACTGGAAAACGAGCGAAAAGTAAACAAAGCAAAGAAAACAACGAAATCCAAAATTAGCCAAAATTATTGTCAGCCACTTTAAACGCACAATATAGGTAAAATGATGCAACAAAATGCTTTAAAATGTGTTGTCATGTTGAATTAACTCTTCTTTACTTGAATAAAAGTGTAAAATAGTGGTGCTTGTGATGTAAACAAACGCTGAGCTGACGAACCCGCTTTCGCAAACTTTTTTCTCAAAACCGGTTACAAATACAACGTCGCGTTTTTACGTGATCTTGTATTTTTGGTTCATGGGGTAATCGTAACAATATGATACTTCACAGAGCTGTAAAATGATTGAATCAATAGCATTCACTCGACATTCTTTTCAAAATTTTGATTGTTTGTTTGTATAAAAAAAGCCTCATTCCTGAGTGGCTTAAAATGCTTGAAAACTAATAAACTGTGTTGTCTTTTTGAATGGTAGATTGACATTCAGTATGGAATGTGAATGTAACAGAAGCATTCGCACACACACATGATTGTATATTTAAAATGAATGCACACGTTTTTACCATTCAGTACTAATACTTTTTCCCAGGGTTGATATATTTTATACTTTAAAGTTTAAACATATCTGGAATTGAAAAAAAAACATATATGTATACGTATGTATGTATTTCAACGCGTATGTATAGACGTTTTCTGACATTAACCCATGGCTAATGACTGATGCGAAATCAGTCCAAACAAGCATCGCAACCGTCGAGCACAAAGGACACATCTTGATACATACATTTATGTACATATATTAGATTCGAAACTAGTGAACTGTATATAGAAACATAAAACAGTGTCAATAGAACTGAGTTTTTAAAACTCTTGCTTGAAAAAACTTAAGAATTTCATTACCGGCATCTGTCCCTTCGTATTATAGACTTTTAGAACTATAAAAGGTCTATTGTGCACGTAACCGAAGATTTTGTAACCAGAAAATTTTCTTACCAAAAAATGTTACCTGTTCATGTCACCGCGATTCTAGGAACGTTGGTAATGCTATATATTCAGCAATTCAGCCATGAAGAATTGTGGAAATTCTGGCATTGCATATTTCACATGGCGGGGCAATATTTTGTTACCAGCTTATGAGATGGTAACAAAATTTACCGGTTACAATAGTACACCAATTGCGAAAAGGGTTTAAAAATTGATTGTAGACATTTTTTCGCAGAATATACATATGTATATAAAAATTTATTTTATTAATTATTAATTAAAAGGTGTACTATTTAAAAATATTTAATACGCACTTCTGCAGTAGGGTACTATAACTTTTCTCACGTAACGGATATTTGGAACAACCAAAATCGAGATAGATATATACTACATTTATGTTCATATGAATGTATATACCGTAAATGCCCAGAATAAAAAGAGAAGTTGATTAGTCCATCTCCGTCTGTCTGTCTGTCCGTTTGTTTGTGTACACGATAACTCTAGGAAAAGTTGAGATATCGGAAGAAAATTCGGTACGCGGGTTTCCCTTTATGCAGGGCAGAAGCGTATTGAAAATACAAAAATTAAACAATAACCTGGTCCCCTCCATAAAACGGTAATTTCGAAAAATTCAATATTTCCTTAATTACAGAAAACAAATTGCTAAAAAACTCACATGTTTATTATTATACATTTTTGAAAAATGGGACATATTTCTAACTTTTGAAATCAATTTACTCAAAACATACATTTAGAATAATGTTTTAAGAAATAATTACACCCGAGCGCATTTGTGCACATGGGTATTATAACTTTGTTCGCATAGCGGTTGTTTGTTGTTCAGGTTAATAAAGATTGTAGAAAACGATTTTTGCTTGCGTGGGGTCCCGTTTGATTCCCGAAATTGGAAGGAACTGATTTTTTCAAATTGCAAATCCTAATAAATAAATTATTTCTAAAATAGGTTACAGCAGACAATGTTTAATCATTTTTTATTAATATACCGACACCTGATTGGAAGATCGACCTATCTCGGCAGCCAATTCAAAAACGCCCTAACTCAGAAAACTTTTTATGAAAGTCCTACTTCAGAGTTAGGTTGAAGAACGCCCTATCTCAAATGAAAATATATTGAAAATTTGCCGAGATAGGGCGTTTTTAAACCGCATTCTGAGATAGGGCGTTCTCCAACAAAATTCTGAATTAGGGTGTTCTAGAACAGTTTTTTGAGATAGGGAGTTTTCGAACTTGCTGCCGAGATAGGTCGATCTTCCACTTAGTTGTCGATATGTAGTTTTGATGTTAACAAACAAACCAAAACTTGGGTTAAAAAGCGTGCTCAATGAAATGGGTATAAATTCTTAAATATTGCACTTTCGGAAAAGGATGTTAATAAAAATAGAGACCAACGAATTTTGTTAAATATTTTTTTTTTTGGAAATGTTGATAATTTGTGGCTTATTGTAAATGAAAAAACCTCCACAAACCAACAAATTCGATTTTCGAATCTTCATTAACTGCTTGACCCAATAGCGACGAAAAAAAGTACGAAGAAATTTGTATCAAAAATTTTTATAATTAAATAATGAAATGTATATTTATGTCTAAAGTTAGAACCAGAAGCTCTTAAATTTGTTAGTTTATATTAACTTATATATGTATGTACTAATTTATGCATTATGCATTATTAATGGTATATTGGTAACACTTATTTGGAAAGCTGACAATTTTCTAAACAGAGATGTTAAAATCATTAATAATTTATATATTTCATAATGACATTCTAACGACACGTTCACTAAAAAATATGTCTCCGATTAATATTTTTTATTCTTATAAATCCTTGTACAAATTTAAGTGAAAAAAAACTGATGATAACGCTCTATTAACTATTTTTCGTGTTGAAATTTTGCAGTCTTTTACTGACTGACTGAGTGGATGTGTGCACACATAGCAAAAGCTGCATTCATCTGAGTGCTTATTCAGTGTTAAAAGTGAATCGTTCGTCATTCAGTTTTTTCAATCTTTCTTTGAATATGGAAATGTGTGCAATCGTATCTACTTTGAGTGAATGTAGAATTGGAAAACTATAAGCCGCATTATTCAATAAGGGAGAATTCAATGAAAACATAATAATATAAAATTGATGATTTTTAATTTCAAATAATTTCACAGTTTTACAGCTCTGATACTTCATAAGCAATGTGTTAA
>NW_023460797.1:6244-13773 GCF_013731165.1 Rhagoletis pomonella | reverse complement strand
ATTTTTTTCAAAATTTTCTTTTTGATGCAGAAATATTCCTAGAGCATTTAGGTGCAGTTCTGCATCAAAAAGAAAATTTTGCCGCTTACGTTATTTTGGCGGTTAGGGCTCGATATGTACGTAATGTATATTAAAATGTCATTTCGACAGAGCACATTTAAAATTCATTGTAAACTGGTCGTTAATATAAAAATCATTTTATACATACACTTGTGATCAGCTGATTAAGTCATCAATATTTTCATCGATTTTGGCTGTTTCTCTTTCGTTTATTTAATGTTTATTATTTTTCCATAAAAGCCAAGCTCATTAACAAACAAAATATAAATCCATACAAATTATGCAAAAATTATAAACAGTCTGCAAATTTTCAGCTCGATTTTCAACTTTTTATTCAGAGTTTGTAGAATTTTTTTTGAGTTGCAGTTTGATAGCCCATTAAATTTCAGGGCAATAATGTGCAAGTTTAAAAGTAAATAAATAAATAAAGTAATAATTTTTTTTTTCTTGTAGACATTTGGTTAGGGGCTCGGTTGTCGAAAATGATAAATTACGTTCTGCTAAGAAGGAGCATAACAATAGGTCCATTCAATATCAAAAACTTTATACGAATTGTTGCTAGTACTTGCAAGTTTTTACTGGGAGTGCATTCAATAACCCAAAATATTTGCAAGAGGGAGCGAATTCGAGAGCGTATCAAGCCGAGAGAGCTGCAAATTCTTGCAAGTAAAAATTTTACTAGCAGGAATTTGCAGGAGTCAAAAAGTAAGGTTATGTTTAAATTCAAATGTGAACAAACTGTTTAAGGGGATGATTTGATGAAACATAATTAGTGAAATGAAAACATGGATGAAAAATTTAAATCTATTGTATATTTTTTTATTTTTATGACGATTGGAACTATTCCCTATTAAAAAGAAAACTGCGCCTTAAACTTAGCAGCCAGAAGTGTCAAAATGGCTTAAGTTGCAAGGTTTTACTAGTTTTGCGTTCAATAACTTTTTCTGAAAATTTTCTCTTGCTCTCAATTTTACTCTCTATTTTTCTTTTACGCTCTCGCTGCAAGTACTTACTGTAAAAGTTATTGAATGGACGTAACATTTCAGTCTTTTTTGTGTTCATTACATTTTCAATGAAGTCTTAAAAAAGTCGCCTACTTTTTTCTGGCGTTATATGCTGCACAGCTTTTTTGATGCTTTTGCGAGCGTGCCTGCTGCAATAAATCGGCTCTTCCTGAATTGGCTTTTAATGTGCAATTGCAAACATTACAGCAAGCCTCGTAACCTCAAATGTTTACACAACCAGCCATTGAACACGGGATCCTTAGTCCAAGAATCCAGAAAAAAATCTTTTCAAGCAGCTGCAGCAAAACACAAAGATTATAAAGATTTATTAAGAAAACAATTGAAAATTAGTTCTACTTATAAGATTTAGTAACAAAGAAAAATTACTGGGAAGTTAAAAAACGTCATTTTTTACACAAAAAACGTCCAAACGTCAACAGGGTACAAAAAACGTCGAAATGACGTTAAAAACGTCAACCTGGCAACGCTGCGCCTATGGGATGTGCCACGCGCCCTTTTACAAACTCGGTTATACATACTATCCTATAAGCACCTACCATTGAAATGTCTGCATACGAAATTTCGAGTTCGTGTGACTTATGTTTCCGAAGTTATAGCGGTTAAAAAATTCCAGGCCTATGGGATGTGCTACGCCCCCTTTTACAAACTCGTTTATATATACCCTCGTATAAGCACCTACCATTGATATGTCTGTATACCAAATTTAAAGCTCGTGTGACTTATGGTTCCGAAGTTATAGCTGATAAAAAATTCCACGCCTATGACACGTGCCACGCCCCCTTTTACAAACTCGTTTATATATACCCTCCTATAAGCACCTACCATTGATATGTCTGCCTACCAAATTTCAAGTTCGTGTGACTTATGGTTCCGAAGTTATAGCTGATTAAAAAAAGCCACGCCTATGGGATGTGCCACGCCCCCTTTTATAAATTCGTTTATAGATACCCTTCTATAAGGACCTACCATTGGCATGTTTGCATACCAAGTTTCAAGTTCGTGGGATTAATGGTGTCGTAGATATAGCTGATAAAAATTTCCACGCCTATGGAATGTGCCACGCCCCCCTTCTGCAAAGTCATTTATATATACCCTCCTATAAGCACCTACCATGGATATGTCTGCATACCAGTTTTCAAGTTCGTGTGACTTATGGTTCCGAAGTTATAGCTGATAAAAAATTCGACGCCTATGGGACGTGCCACGCCCCCCTTTCCAAGCTCGTTTATATATATCCTCCTATAAGCACCTACCATTGGTATGTCTGCATACCAAATTTCAAGTTCGTGTGACTTGTGCTTCCGAAGTTATAGCTGATAAAAAATTCCACGCCTATGGGATGTGCTACGCCCCCTTTTGCAAACTCGTTTATATATACCCTCCTATAAACACCTACCATTGATATGTCTGCATACCAATTTTCAAGTTCGTGCGACTTATGGTTCCGAAGTTATAGCTGATAAAAAATTCCACGCCTACGGGATGTACCAAGCCCTTTTACAAACTCGATTATATATACCCGCCTATAAGCATCTACCATTGACATGTCTGCATACCGAGTTTCAGGGTCATGTGACTTATGGTCTGGAGGTTATGGCTGATTAAAAATTTCACGCCTATGGGAGGTGCCTCGCCCCCTTGTCGGATCCCAATTTTTTCCGCCCTATTATAGGCCCAGGTGTAATGGCAATACTCTGTCAAAATTTTGTTCGATTCTGTCCGTCCGTTTAGACTGAAATCTGGCACATACATACATTCATACATACATACATACTACTTTTGTCAAATATTCAGTATTCTACATCTTTTTTGAATTAATAGAATTGTTTAATAAGTCGCATGGTTTTAGTTTATGAAATAAAGCACAGGTCTTTGGTTTTCTTCCGCGTCGTTGCGTCTTTATTGTTTGCTTAAGACTAACTCGCATTAACTATCTTACCTACATACTAGGTCTACTTACATACTACGTATACTTATGTATATACCTAGTCTATTTACATACTAATGGCCTTATTCATAAAAAATAAAGTAGGTTTAAAGAGCCTTATAAAGTGACGTTTTCATACATTTTTCAGTTTATAAAGCTTTTTTAAAGCTACTTTATTTATTATAAATAAGGCCATTAGTATATAACTCGCCGAGACTTATAAAATTCGAGTCCCTTCGAATTCTTTATGTAAATACAGAAAATATGGATCTTAAGTAGTTAGAACATGTAATGATGATATATTATATGCAAAAGTATTAACGTAAATTTCTTCCGAATAAGAAAAATTTTGAAATGAGGAAAATATTTTTAATGGTTGTTGTTGTTGTTGTAGCGGCTACAACAACCCCGCCCAGATCGGTTGGTATCTCAGTCGTTGTCGTCAAGTTCCACTAACGGCAACCCTAGGAAGCGTGCAGCTTCTGCGGGGTTTGCCCATAGGGACAAGGCCGTTAGGGATGTCGGGTTTGCCGGGCATGCGAAGAGATGTTTCGAGTCATGTGGGGTCTCTCCGCATGCCGGACATTCGTTCGGCACATCCTCATTCAGCCTACTCAAGTAGGAGTTTAACCTGCTTCAGTAGCCGGAGCGAAGTTGTGCGAGTGTAGTGCGTGTCTCCCGAGGCAGATGAAGCTCCGTCTCGTCTATGTCCGGGGGTGGTGTGCCTAGAACGGCATTCACAGGTCTAGAGTCTACATAACTCGAGACTGAGTCCCTGTGAATGCCGTTCAGGGCCTGTCTGTAAGCTGTCGGGTCCAGAGGTTGCTTAATGAACCTCTGGACTTCGTCCGTTAGTTCATATAGATGCCTCCTGACGTGCCTAGGCGAGGGCTTCTCTGCAAGCAGCTGTCTGCTTGGGTGGCCACTTCTGTGGCTCCCGATCAGGAACTGCTTGCAGAGCATTATATTATGCTCCTTTACCGGGAGCATTTGCGCCTCGCTGTGCAGGTGGTGTTCAGGCGACATCAAGAGGCATCCCGTCGCTGTCATGAGTGCGGTGTTTTGTGCAGTCTGTAGCTTCGTCCACTGCGTCCTACTAGTCCCTGGCGACCACACTGGCGCTGCGTAGTTCAAAACCGGCCGGCCTATTGCCTTGTATGTTGCCAGCAACGTTTCTTTGTCTTTGCTGGGGCAGCGACTTGAGGACCTTGTTGCGGCTCTGTACTTTATTGACAATAGCGGTTGAGTGCGCAGAGAAGGAGAGCAGGCTGTCGAATGTTACTCTGAGTATTTAGGGGTTATTCACCGTCGGAATTGTTGTGTCATCGACGTGAATCCCCAGCGGTTGCCTGACCTCCTTCGTCCAGGTTGTGAACAGGGTCGCCGAGGATTTCGTAGGGGAGAGGGCTAGACACTTTGCAGTGAAGAAGCGAGAAAGTTCGGAGAGATAGCCGTTTACTTTCGAACACAGGTCATCAATTCCATTCCCAGTCGTCATAATCGAGCAATCGTCGGCATAGGAGACAATCGAGACTCCCTCTGGTGGTTGAGGGAGCTTTGAAATATAAAAGTTAAACAGTAGCGGGGAAAGGACACCACCCTGAGGAACCCCCTGTTTTATTTTTCGCTGCTTACTCGTTTTGTCTCTAAACATTACCGACGAATGTCGACCACTTAGATAATTTGCCGACCACCGTTTGAGCCTCTGTGGGAGAGAGGAGGCCTCTATATCTTCTAGTAGCGTGGAATGGCAGACGGTGTCAAACGCCTTTGACAAGTCCAACGCTACTAGAATCGTTCTCTCACAGGGACGGTTACGGTTAAGGCCACGATTTATCTGAGTGTTTATGGCGTTAAGTGCTGTTGTTGTACTGTGCACTTTACGGAAACCATGCTGATGCTTCGCTGGGGTCAGGTGATTTGTGAAGTATGGGAGTAGCAAGGCCTCGAGTGTCTTCGCTACCGGGGAAAGGAGTGTAATCGGACGATACGAATCTCCTTTGTTGGCAGGTTTCCCCGGTTTGAGCAGTGGGACCACTCTCCCCACCTTCCAGATATCTGGGATGATGAGAGTGGCCATTGACAAATTGAGGACCTCCGTTAGGTACGCTACCCCCGCAGGACCCAAATTTTTCAGCATCAGCATGCATATTCCGTCGGGACCCATGGCTTTGGAGGCTTTCGCCTTCCCGATGGCCACCTGAACTTCACCGCAAGTGAAAGCAAGGGGGGCACAAGTTGTTGGCAGTTTGTGCAGCCTTCTGGTCACTCGACGCTTGGCTTTGTCCACCGGAGGATGCAGTATGAACTGCCGGCTAAAAAAGCTCGCGCAACGCTCCGGGTCCGACGAAGCATGGTCGCCGAAGGAAATTTCGACTCTGTCGTCGTGCTTCGTCGGATTAGACAATGACCGCACGGTTGACCAAAGCTTGAGGTGAAGTTAAAAGTCTTCAGATGCTCCTCCCACTTCTTCCGCTTATGTACGTTTACAAGTTGCCGAATCTCCGCGTTGAGATCCCTGATGCGGGGATCCCCGGGATCGGCCTGACGAAGGCTATCACGCTCATTGGCTAAAACAGCCGCTTCGGCAGGGAAGTTTGGACGTGGGTCCGATATACACCCTGCCGGTATGAAGCGAGCTGCAGCAGCAGTGATAGCCCTGCGGAACTTACGTTCACCGAGATGGACGTCGGTTGGTGTGGGGAGCGATGTGAAGGTGTTTTCAGTAAACTCCGCGTAACCTTTCCAATCAGCTTTAGAAAAGTTGATATAGGTCCGGTGTTTGGCGGAGGCAAAGTCGGTTGGTTTATCAATCGAGATGACTATGGGTAGATGGTCTGATGCTAGAGTCAGCATAGGTCGCCACGTTATGCTGTTTATCAGACCAGCGCTGACTATTGTGATGTCTGGCGAGCTGCTGCAGTTACCCATAATCCTGGTGGGTGCGTCGTCGTTCATTGTGCAGAATGTCGAATCGTCTATCTGCTCAGCCAAGTCTGTTCCCCTACGATCGTTTGACAGGCTTGAGTGCCAAAGATCGTGGTGCGCATTAAAGTCACCTACTACCATACGGTTTTCACCTCTGAGGAGCGCACCTATATCAGGGTGATATCCTGCCGGGCAGCAGGTGACAGGGGGTATGTATATGTTGAATATTTCGAGCTCGACATCGCCTGACCGGATAGCGATGCCCTAGAATGTCAGGGTGGTATCCCTGCGGTCGATGTCTGCTTCGATAAGACGATACTGCACGGTGTGGTGCGTGATGAAAGCTAGGCCACCACCATTATCTCGCTCGCGATCTCGACGGTGCACGTTGTACCCGGCGCAATTCAACAAAGTTGAATTGCTGTGCAACTTCGTCTCTTGGACCGCAGCTATTAATATACCATGCCGACACATGAAGACGGTTATCTCCTCAATCTTGCTCTGTAGCCCGTTACAGTTGAATTGAAGGAGCTTCATGTGGTTCGGGAGACGTGTCGTGATGTGGGGTGTGAGTGAGGTGTATGTTCTTGCCGCCGTTGGCTGTGTGTGCTGCTGAGGTGATTGCCGCCCTGTGGTGGTGGTGGGGGGCGGCGCAATTGGCGTCTGCGACCGAGCAGCGCAACACGGGCCCTCGAAGTTCCCCGTCCAATCTCGCGTGGTACGCAGACCTGAGCATGCCCTAAAGTGGCACCAGCCAAGGAAGGTGTTGCACTTGACTGATGTCACATTACGGAATATCCTGGTCTGACATACCGTGCAGATTGTAGGGGGAACCAGGAGTTGTTGGCGGCGGCGCGTGGGTGGTGGTGCGGTTGTGTGTGTTATGCGGTCTGTAGTGGCTATGGTACGGTCTGTGGTGTTATTTTGTTGTTGTGTTGTGGTGCCTGTGTGTGGCTGCTGTGTGAGTGTGTGGGGCTGCACGGGCGGACTATGGTTAGCCGTGGAGGCTGCTCTATTTGAGCAACAGGGGGCCACGTACGACGTGGTCCACTGTCTGTGTGTCCGTAGTCCCGAGCAGACCCTGAGGTGACTCCACCCCTCACAGGCATTACACTTGACTGAGGTGGAGTTGTGGTGTAATCGTCTTCGGCATACACAGCAGGTGTATGTTTCTGGCCCAGGGTTTGACTCGATGCCAGCCCTGAGTAGGAGAATGCGTAGTGAATGTAGCCCTATGGACGGACAACTTCTAAGATACTTCGCCGACCTAAACGGGGTTAGATCGCCGAAACAACAGCCCTTGGTCGGGTGAAACCCGAGTCATTCCGGTACGTAGAACCGGCTGTCGTGGGTCTTTTCATTTGGTTTATATTGATTTTGTTAGGATAACTTATCGGTAATTTAAAAAATCGTTTTGCAAGGTTATTCCTTTGTGCTTCAGGATTTTTTTTATATAAATTCTCGCGGTCAAAGTTTGGAACAATTTCCCTTTTCAAGTTATTTCTGTTAATAGCATTAAATTTGTTTTTGTACATAGTTTGCCGTATTTTTTCAAAATTTAAATCATCCTTTTTATAAAATCCATCGGT
>NW_023460797.1:6099-6234 GCF_013731165.1 Rhagoletis pomonella | reverse complement strand
GATTACTTCTTCTGAAATGATCTGAGAACCAAATAACGTTTTAATTTGTATGGGTTTTATTAACATTCTACGATTGGTGCAAAAACTAAATGTCTTGTAGTCGCCCAATGTAGTGGCTGAACCGGTATCGATTAA
>NW_023460797.1:4213-5999 GCF_013731165.1 Rhagoletis pomonella | reverse complement strand
CTGAATGCACTGTTTCTGAACTATTTTCGAAAAGGGACTTAATTTCTATTTCATCATTTTCGTTATTATTATCGTCTTTGTTGCGACTTAAAAAATCTGCGACGTTGTTCTCTTTACCCTTTATGTATTCGACTTCGAAATCGAACTCGCTCAGTAAGGATTTCCATCTAAAAATTCTAGCGCTTGGTTGTTTCATGGAAGCTAACCACTTTAATGGCTGATGGTCCGTCTGGACGACAAAGGAACGACCGAAGAGATGGGGGCGAAACGATCTTAGGGCCCAGACAATAGCCAATAGCTCCTTTTCTAGTGTGTAATACCGTCGCTCGAAGCCATTGAGCGACCTACTGGCGTAGCATATTGGTTTATTATTTTGGCTTAGAACGGCGCCGATTGCGAAGTCACTTGCATCAGTTGTGACCGTAAACTTTTGTGTCTAGTCAGGATGTAAAAACCGTTTTTAATTTATTAAATGCTTGAATATATTCGGGATCGTTTAAATTAACTCTTGCATTTTTCTTTAAATATTTGATAATAGGTGCGGCAATCATGGCATAATTGTGAATACATTTCCTATAGAAGCCGGTAAATCCCAAAAATGACCTGATTTCTTTAACTGTTCTGGGTAATTCTAAGTTCAGGATAGCATTAATTTTATCATTACAAGGTTTAATTCCCTTCTCTGTAATTAAGTGACCAAAAAAAATTCGTTTCTTTGCATAAGAACTGACATTTGTCGGATTGTACCTTCAAGTTATTTTCTAGTAGACATTTAAAAATTTTAGCTAAGCTCTCTAAATGCTCGCTTAATGACGTGAAATACACGAGTATGTCGTCCATATAAATTACGCAAATCTTATTTACAAATTCGCTGAGGACCGTGTTCATTAGGCGCTGGAAAGTGGAGGGCGCGTTCTTAAGGCCAAAAGGCATTCGTGTATACTCAAAATGGCCATTTGGATTTGAGAAGGCAGTTTTCTCGATATCGTTATCGTCCATGAGAATTTGGTAGAAACCTTTTGCTAGGTCTATTGTCGAAAAGTACATAGAGCGCCCTAGCTTTTCGAAGGTTGACTCAATGTTCGGTAGCGGGAATTTGTCGTCAATTGTTACACTATTTAGTCTGCGGTAGTATATCACGATCCGGTATTTCTTTTTTTCCTCCGCTATCTCCCTTTTTCTCCACAATCCACAGTGGTGAATTGTAGGGTGAATTGCTCGGACGAATAATCCCGGTTTCTAACATTTCCTTTAATTGTTCATTTATTTCATCTTCTAGCGCGTATGGGTACCTATAATTTTTGCAATAAATAGGAGTATGCGGAACAGTAATAATCTTATGTTTTACTTTATTCGACGCAGACAAAATTTGACCTTCTTGATAGAATATGTTTCGGTATTTTTTTAAAAGATCCGTAATTCTCCGTTTTTTCTTCAATATTTAGGTTGGACGATAGCATTGAGTCGAAACTTAGATTGCCCTTTCTAACCGGATTTAATTCGACGCTATCAGCACAAGAGTTTATAAATTCTGTAGAGGGTATGTCTGCGTTATCAGTGTTTAAAAATGGCACGGCGTAACCATTTATTAGAACCATGTTTTGCGTTAAATCGATTTTAGCGCCTATAGCTTTCAACAAGTTTATTCCTAATATGCATTGAAAAGATTTCCCCTTCAAACTAATTAATTTTATAGACATTGTTGCCCTCGGAAAGCTAAACTCTACTGGGACATCTACGATTACTTCTTCTGAAATGATCTGAGAACCAAATAACGTTTTAATTT
>NW_023460797.1:0-4113 GCF_013731165.1 Rhagoletis pomonella | reverse complement strand
TATCAGATCCGCTTTTCAGCATTAAAAAAGCGATACTCTCCTCTCTCAATAGGTAAATTATTGACATAAATACATAAAATCAGCTGATGAATTTAGTTCTGTAGCTGAACAGTTTTAGATCTCGACACTTAACAAACTCCTGCCTATCGTGACTCGGCACAAAAATTTAAAATATTTGTTCCGTACGTCATGCGGACTGCGCCCCACGTGCGGATGGGCGGGAATGGAGGGTAAAAACCGTTGGGATATTATTATTATTATTATTATTAATGCATATTAGGAATAAACTTGTTGAAAGCTATAGCCGCTAAAATCTATTAAACGCAAAACATGGTTCTAATAAATGGTTATGCCGTGCTATTTTTAATTTAATACCTTACAAAATTGCGGAGGAATATTACAGAGTATGCGGAAAAAAGTTTATTTTTTACATTTTTTATTTTGAATAACGTCTGGTCCGGCTATTTGGTTTACTATACAGGTATGTAGAGCTATGAATTTAAAAAATAAATCAGGGTTTAGTTGAGATATTCGCTTTGACCACTATGTTTTGTACATTTCCCAGTACTACAAAGCTTTTAGACTGCCATTCAACTGGGAGTGGCCCGCGTACGCTGGGTTTGGGTCCCGCCACGTTAGAATCCTGCCCAAGGAAAAAAAACACATGCCTCGGATGATACCCCCTTCTTTTGATGACGATCATGGCAAACATAGGAAGAACTATGATTTTAGGGTATGCACTTGGAACATCCGAACCTTTAATCAGGATGGTGCCTCTGCCAGCTGGTTGATGTCCTAGGGAAAATAAAGGCTGACATCACCGCCATCCACAAAATGCGATGTACTTGGAGAGGAAGGTCAGCGTGGAGCCTTGCGACGTCTACTACAGTTGCCACGTAAAGGAGTGCAATTCGGTGTTGAATTTGTGGTGGGAGAGAGACCACCGTTCACTCTAGTGGACGAAAGTCTAGCCACAATCCGCATCAAAGCGAGATTCTTCAACGTCTCATTCATATGTGCATCCAAGGCTCTCTTAGCTTAGAGCGTACATATTAGCTGAGGGTGATAGACTTCGCCGGGCCCGAAACTTGGCAGTATGTATTACTGGGTTCTAGCATAAAAAGATCCTTCAAGCTACATGGGTGTCTTCAGATCGAAAAACGGGAATCCAAATCGAGCATGTTGCGATAGACGGAAGGCATGCTTCCAGTGTTTTTGGATGTACATACGTACACTCCGAGGGCCAAACATCGACTCACACTACTATATTGATGCATCCAATATACGACCCAACCTCGGAGCAGCAAAAAAGGGCCCCCAACAATGCAAGGAAAGTTCAACGACGAAAAGCTGCAATCAAAACAGACGGCCAATGGATTCGGCGCTCGACCCTCACACCTGCTGTGAGAGAGCACTCTTCAACAAACCGACTTGCGTGATCAGTGAAACCATATTTCCCGCTCATTACTGGTACGATGAGGAATGTGAGAAAATGCTTGAAATGCTGGCCGATAGAAAAAACACCCGAAATTTTTAGTAGAGAGTTGAGCGACTTATGGAAGGTTTCAAGACTCTTGTAGGAACAACCATGGCGACCTAGTGGCCGATGTCCAGAACGTACTCAGATCATGGAGGGAACACTTTTCGACCGTTTTGAATGGCAGAAGCACTGAAAGAAGTGGAGAAAACGAACCCGAGGTCCCAGTCGATGACAATGGAGTCGACATCTCAGCGCCTGACTATGACGAAAAGTGCAAAAGTGCTTGAGCTGACGGCCTGTCAGCTGAGCTATTTAATTACGATGGCAAGGAGGTAATAAGGTGCATGCCCGACGACTGGAATTCAAGTGCGCTCTGCCCAATCCACAAGAAAGGCGACTTCGCCATGCGTGCCAACTACCGCGGGATCCGCCTTCTAAGCAGAGGTTGCAAGGTCTTATCGATTGTATTGTCTACCATAGACCAGGTATTCACAATACGCCAAATCTTGGAAAAGACCCGCAAGACTCACCACCTATATGTCGACTTTGAAGCCGCTTTCGACAGCACTAAAAGGAGTTTCCTATATCCACTCAAAACTCATACGGCTGTGAAAAATGACTTTGAGCAATACCACCAGCTCTGCTCTGATGCCGTTCGCCACCAGACGTGGTTTCAGACAGGGCGACTCTCATTCATGTGACTTCTTTACCCTGATGTTGGAGAAGATAATAAGATCTGCAGAACTGAACCGCTGAGGAACAATTTACTACAAGAGCGTGCAATTGCTGGCTTATGCCGATGACATCGACATCATCGGCAACAAAAGCCGCGAATTCTGTTCTGCCTTTTCCAAGTTGGAGAGGGAAGCAAAGCGAATGGGTCTGGTGGTAAACGAGGGCAAGACGAAGTATCTCCTGTCATCAAACAAACAGTCAGCACATTCGCGCCTTGGCACCCACGTCACTGTTGACACTTACAATTTCGTGAAAGTGGAGAAAGGCAGAATCGCTCTTGCCAACAAGTACTGCTTTGGACTGAGTAGGCAATTCAGGAGTAAAGTCCTCTCTCGACGTACGAAAACCACACTATAAGTTACTCATCATGCCCGTGCTGGTATATAGCGAATGAAAATACAGCGGCTCAACTGGCTTGACCATGTCGTTCGAATGGACACCGACGCCCCAGATCTGAATGTATTCTGGCTTCACTTGGCATTTCCAATTGGCGTCAGTTGGCCAAAATCGCTTTGGCGGTTACAGTGCCAAATAAGAAGAAGAAGAAGAGAATAGATCTATAACCTTATCAGTCACACAGTGTTATAATCCCGATGAAATCCTTGACGGTGGTACCGGGAGGGTAACGGTATATGACGGTAGGAAGTTTAGTTTGGGTTAAAGTCTCAAACTGACGGGGTTAGGCTTTTGAAGCTTCCTCCTCGTAAAATAAACATGCTCAGTGAAAAGTTAACAATTTAAATCGACGAATAGTTTTATACAGTTACAGCATATTTACCTCTATTGGTAACAATAATTTTAAGTTATAATAAACCATCTTTTAGCAAGTTATTGGTTTTGAATTTTTTTTTTGTATGATTAATTCAAAAAAGATGTAAAATACTGAATATTTTACAAAAGTGGCGACGAGGATGGGATACCGATATGAAATTGGTATTACCTGTGATGAAAGTAAAAAAAAAACCAAAAAAAAAATATACGGGGTGATTATAAAACTAAGTGAAGCTAAGTTTAAGTTGACAAAGGCCAGAGCTGTTGCTAAAGATCAAAAAGTGCATGGTTAAGGTGAATAAAGCAAAATGTTGGAAAAACAAAACTCATTCGTAGTTATCTTTAAGGACCACAAATAAATACATATATATGTAAGCTACTTAAGCGGACAATGCCAAAAAATCAATAAAAAAAGGTGCTTAAAAACGTTTGAAAACGTTGTCATTAAGAATAACTGTAATACAAAAGTAATATCGATAAAACTTTTTTGGTCGAGACTGTACGTAGAAACTGTAAAACACAAAAAAGACGAAAAGACTATTTGTGAAAAGAAAAATATTCAGATTACAATGGCATTACCGTTAAAAGAATCTCTCAGAGAAGCACGTAGCATCCCCTGCTACAGCGGCTTTAATGATTACCCACTCTCGTCGTTTTTTCGAGACATTGACACTGTACTCTCCTTGACGGATCAACAACATCTTGAAATAATACAAAAAATCATCGCTAACAAATTGAGAGATGAAGGGCATTATATGCCGTGGAGATGCTTATTAATCCGACATTCGAAGACGTCATCGCTAAATTAAAGGAACAATTTGGAATCAGTACACCATACTTAACTCTCAGAAATGAAGCAATGGACGTAAGAGCAATTACAATTGAACAACTGCATCACGAACTAAGGAAAATTTGAAATAAAATGAATACTAAGTATCACATAGAAGGCGGCATCGAAACATTGTACACACCTAGCAATAATGAGAAACTAATTTTCGAAGTTTATGCTAGTTTTTTGCTATGCCGTATAAAATCTTTATTGATTCAATATAATAGCCCTCATCTTTTGGTAAACGAGCCGCAAAAGAACGCTCCAACTCGGCTAACATTGCTATGGCCGCACTGGA
>NW_023460796.1:0-32029 GCF_013731165.1 Rhagoletis pomonella | reverse complement strand
GATTTAGAGGGTAACAGCAGCTTTATTGTGTCTGGGGAAAACGATTTGATATTTTTTCTTTTTTTGGTCATGAACCGAAATACTGCTTAAAAACGAGTCCGAGCTCATCAACAGCCGGTTATATATGTCACGGTTACATACTTCACGAGAAAACTTCTGGGAATAATTTTCTCGGTAGTGTTTGTTGTGGGCCTCTTGAGGCTCCCCGATAATTGTCCTATTTTTAATAAGGAATTAGTATCTTGTGCGTTGTGGGTGTCATAGGATGCCATGCCGTCGTCGATTCGCCACTTCTCGCTCGCTATGTTTGCGTTCCGGTCACTTAATGAAAAACTTTGCATGTGAAAGCAACAACAAAGTTAGCTAGCACGGATAGACGATAGCAAGTTTGGTTGTACCTCATTGAGTTCGTTCGTTCGTTTCGCCACTTGCTAACTGATGGCGAATCGATGACGGCTAATAATCAATTTTAGCGCATTTCCTCTTACTATGCATATGCCTAAATGTATGCAACCATTTGGCAAGCGAACACAGGGTGCTTCTAATGAAAATAAAAATTTTATGCTGAAATACACATGCTAAGCCCTTCGAAATTTTGTGCTGGGATATGCGTTACAGCTTCGCAAATTTTACCCCTACCGAAACCAAAGATGTATACACATCAAAAGTGTTACACCATGTTACAGTTTTGCCCGTCACTGTACATAGCTCAGTGGTTAACGCTTCTGACTTTGAACATCGATTACGCAGGTTCGATCCCTGCTGAAGGCTAGAAAAAATAAGTCTGATGAGGAGATGTGGTGATCTCCGAAATACTGCTATAACTTCTACCGCTTAGACTTTGTTGCCTTTTCAATTTTTCCTAATAAACAATCGTGGTACAAAGCTCAGTAAAAATATTGAAAATAAAATGTTAATAAGCCACAATAACATTGACAAATACATAGTTTAGGAAGAGCCTGCCTGAAACTATACAAAAAAGCAAATAAGCAAATGGATGTATGGAATTGGCAATAACAACCCCACTGTCGAGTTTAAATAGCGGCAAATCAGCTGCACTTGATAGTAGTTGGTTGAATAAGGAAAATGAATTAGCAACAAGAGTTTACGGGATGTACATAGCTCAGTGGTTAACGCTTCTGACTTTGAACATCGATTACGCAGGTTCGATCCCTGCTGAAGTCTAGAAAAAAGAAATCTGATGAGGAGATGTGGTGATCTCCGAAGTAGTGGTATAACTTCCACCGCTTAGACTTTGTTGCTTTTTCAATTTTTCCTAATAAACAATCGTGGTACAAAGCTCAGTAAAAATATTAAAAATAAAATGCTAACAAGCCACAATAACATTGACAAATACAAAATTTCTTTATTTTTTTACAAAAATATCGCTCATGCTTAATGCTCCTATCAATACTTTTTTTGGCAGTATACTGCATTTATACTTTTTTGCTGGCAAAATTCGTGGATACATGTTATAAAAATGCATATATCGCTCGTTTAGAGTTTCACTTTTGGATTGGTTCGTCAAAGCAGTTTTTGGTCTTTCAACCGAGGTTTCGGTTCGGTTCAATGGTCTGGAAAATAAAATAAAAGTTTAAATGTCAAGTGCAACAACGCGCAAGGTTGAGGGTCAAGTGTCTGTCAAATGAGATGGGTTGCCTTTACATTTGATATTGCTACATGGAAGGGGCCATCATTTAGTTTAAGATAATTAGGGTAAAAAATATTTTAAGATCTCAATTATTAAAGATCTCTTTTCAGAGATAAATAGTAGTCGAGAGATCTAGCTTTAATTTAAGCCAGGAAGGTTCTATCACCTTTCGTTTCTTTGCTAGAGCTTCTAAAATATTGCAAACCCGCGATTTTTCGACAATTTGAAACCGTTTTTTTTTCAAAATCTGGAGTTGATGAAAAATTTATGCTTACGTATTCGTAATCTGCACAAAAAAAAATCTATCAAAAAGAGCTTTAACATTTGACGTACCAATTTTTTTTTATATTTTTGTTGGGCTGTGTAAGCCTTAAAGAATTAACAAAAATTCAGATTTCCGTTTATCTTGCAGAAATTTTTACTTATGTAGTGTATAACACCCTTCGCTACCCTATTTAGTTATAGTTTTTCAAAATAATTCAATGAATATCATCATGCACGTGCAGTAGACTGCGCCTTATTTTGCAACTTTGTTCTACAAAGCAAGACTCCCCCAGAAAGGTTCATTTGATCATAAACACGTGACCTGCAAAAAAATTTTAAAATCGGATAACGGAAAGACCAAAGGCCAAAAGTTCAGCAAATTCGTGGAATTTTTCATAAAGAGGTCAATATTTTGCCTATAAGTCAGCGGGAAATTTAATATATTTAAATGACACTTGATGGAGTTTTGTCCCCCGGTGTCAAAAATAGCTACAGTATTTTAAACCTCCCTATCTTTTACAAAAACTTGGGAAGACGCCGTGTGGCCTTTTGAAAAATTCATCATGGCGTCTCAAATATGGCATCTAAACTAACCGTAAATTAGATCTGGCTTTACACATTTTGTGCCACCAGAGAACCCAACACTAAAAGAGAAAAGTTCCTTACAATTTTGGCATTTGATCATGCTACGCATTTTATCAGAAATTGTTGAAAAATGGCGAAAACCGTACAATGCAAAATTTGTTGGCACTTTTTGCTAATTATTTACAATAACAGTTTTTTTTTAAGTTTGTATAAAAAAAAATATGGGAAATTAAATTCTCTACTAATTTGTGTACAACCGTTTTTACGAAAAATGCATAAGCTAGCAAATCGCAAAAACCCAAAAAAACCTGAAACCCAAAATGGCGGAATGTCCCGGTATGCATCAAAAGTTCGCTGCTACAATTTTCTGCGTACCAATTTGATCTAAATTTACTTGGTTAAAATTTATCTTCTGAATTTCTAGAAAATTATAGTTTTACGTGGAAAAAAACTCTATCGCTTTAAAAGTTAGGGATGTTTAAAAACAGGTTAGCCATATTTGACAACGGATGGCAAAACTACATCAAGTTCCCTTAAAATATATTAATTTTCCCACTGAATTATAGGCAATTTTGACCACTTTGTGAAAAATTGCATGCTAATGTTGAATTTTACGGCCTTTAGAGGCATCAGACATCGGAAAGGTCTGATTTTAAACATTTTTCGCAGGGTACGTTTTTATGAACAAAGCAACATTTCTAGAAGGAGTCTTGTTTTGTAGCTTAACAAAAAATGTTCTCCATACAAGTAAGGCGCAGTCTAATGTGCAGGCATGGGCAGAGAACGAGCACACAACGGGCTAGCTTTTCCCACTAGTTATTCATCGCAATCTGGATATTAATGTTGACTTAGTATTAAAATAATTTGTATCTATACCTCGGTGAATTGCATGTGACTTTTCATTGAGCTTTGCTTAATTATATCCACAATCAAATACAATATGCTGAATACTCTAAATAAAACAATGATATTCTTGGTTGTTACGAATGACCTGGGACCTGTAACACAAGCGCTACAAGTCCTACAAGTGTTCAAATAAATTAAACAAGTGTAGATCTTTTGTAACACAAAGCAAGTAATTACTGAACTTTTTTTACAATTGCAGTCTATTTCTGTAACCCAACGAACACACTTGTAGAGTTGTGTTACAGATTTTTCTACAATTGTAAAAAACTTTCTATCTCTCTTGAACGCTGTTTAGATTCAGTACAGTGAAATCTTTTGCCATTTTTCTGCCGATATGTGGTGAAGTGATTCCTAAAGTAAAAACCAAAACCTTCCTACAGTGTATCGGTACCGAGACAGAATGAATACTTTCTTTCTGAGAGACGCAGAATTTGTGGAAAGGTTCAGACAGAATCGAGAACAGTGTAAAACTGTGCTTGAAGATATAGGCCCAGTAATCGTGAATAAAACAATTCGATGCTACGGTTTCTTAAAATTTCTTTATTTTCTTTAACTTTTTGTAAATAATGAAACCTTTTTTAACATTATTTGTTTTGCAGCCATATTTAATTAATAATATATGTTTTATTTTTCACGGCAAGTGCTATACGTCCGCCGGAAACAAATGGTATTGGCTCTTGTTAATAGGGACACGAATGTCGATCCGGTACTATATCGATATCTTTTTCCATTCGATACCGATACTTTTTAATCGATACTTTTTAATCGATAGTTTTAAAATGATATTTTTTGGAATCGAGTACCAGAACCCTTGTATCGTATCGAATCGCAAAGACGCATTACAAAGATAATGTATCTGACGTCACGTTACAAGACATTACGCTACTAATAACTCCACTGAAGCTTGTTTGATAATATTGTTTTTAAATTAATTTTTTGCGCAAATATAATATAAATTTTATGTCGAATATATTTTTTATTTTGACTTAAGCGCACCTAGCGGTTCCATTTAATGCAAATCCATGTCGTACTATGACTCACCGCTGGAAAAGGCCTTATGTCTACACTTTGGAATTGATATGTAAAGCAATGTAGTTATATTTTGGGCTTTACAGAGTCCAATATTCAGATTTATTTTTGGGTTTTGTGTTGATATTGGGAATATTGGGTCTTTTTATCCCGAGAATAATGGGAACCCGATATTTTTACAGCGATACTTTAAGTGAGTGCTATATCGGTACCTTCGGTTCGATATCGTGTCCCTACTTGTTAATCGATTAGTTGCATAGCAAAAGTTGTATCGAAAAATAAGCGACTACACTTAATCGACTAACCGTTTCTTTCCGACTTTTTCAACTAACCGCTCACATACACCTAGTCGAAAATCAGTTGATTTTCGATTTATCGATTAGTTGTTTTCTTTAGTCGACTAAGCGAGTAGCCAGATAGTCGATTTTCAAAAAGAGCTCTAGCTTGTAAATAACTATATCAAGGCTATTAAAAATATGTATATTAAAGTACAAATCGAAATGTATCTACAAATGCTTGTGGAAACTACATTTACAAGTGTAGAATATTTCACTGATAGCTACAAGTGTATAAAATAATATTAGCCGTCATCGATTCGCCACTTCTCGCTCGCTATGTTTGAATTCCGGTCGCTTAAAGAAGACTTTTGCATGTGAAAGCAACAACGAAGTTAGCTAGCACGGATAGACGATAGCGAGTTTGGTTATACCTCAATGAGTTCGTTCGTTTCGCCACTCGCTAATTGTTGGCGAATCGATGACGGCTATTGTTACAAAAAATTATATAACTTGTAGCTACAAGCGAATCACAATAACTTGTTAAATTGTAAACTTTGTGTTACAGGGCCCCTGGTATATATACTGTTATGAAAAAATTGGGTCACGACATCTTGACCGATTTTGACTATTTTCCTTTCGTTTTCTTAATGTTTATTAATTACTAGCAGACCCGGCGAACTTCGACCCGCCTAAAATAAGTTTTTTTATTGACTCATTTGGTCCAACGTTTTCACCAATAATTCACGTTCACGGTCGGTTATGTGGTCGCAGAAGGCCTATTACGGTTGCTAGACGTACTGATATTATCAGTATAGTACTAATTTTTCCAGAGACTGAAAATAAAAGTTATTGTAAAATATTTTACACCAAAAAGGCATAGTGAAAAAAATTATGCTATCGCTTTTTCAAAGGTACCATTATACCAGTGGCGCACACGAGAGGCTCCGAGAGCTACTCGGCTTTCACATACAAACCGTGTGTGCGCAGCTAGCGAACTGTTGCGACGCTAGCAGCGAATTAGTTTGCGTTTCCCTACATAAATTTGAGGACCAGGTGGTCCACTGGGTCGTAGTTTTAAAGTACATGCAAAAGGACCAGGATGCATACTAATAACTTGTTATGCTGACCTGGACCACTTCAAACGTAAAAAACTGATATATGTGTTGAACACCATCTCCCTGCAAAAATTTAAGGACCAGGTGGTCCACTGGGTCGTAGTTTTAAAGTATGTGCAAAAGGACCAGGTTGCATACTAGTAACTTGTTATGCTTACCTGGACCACTTCAAACGTAAAAAACTGATATATGTATGTGTTGAGAACCACCTCTTCGTTCCCCATCGGCAACATGATTCGGCTGCCGAATGTGTCATGGTCCAAAAGGAGTAGTTGTTTAGGTGGTCCCATGTTATGCAGCGGTGAACCAGAAGTGGTCCCAAATTATGCAGCGTTGGACTAGAGGTGGACAGGTCCAATGACATCGCAATGTTAATGTAACTGTATTTTCTCCATATATTTGGACCATTTTGGTAACTAGTGTGGGTTACAAGGTAGCGTGGTCCTGTCCCACTTTTTGCAGGGTTGCTAGTGTACGCATACTAAGACAAAAATGTTGCGCTGGTATTGGTAGCTCTGTCGACGCTGTGCACCACTGCATTACTGCCGTCCCTAAATTGGCGCGTTAAGCGCCAAACAACTGTCAAAAATCCTCATGCCCATACAATTTGTATGGAGCATCCCACAATAACGCGGCGCTAGAGCCGAGCAAATAGAATTTTAATTTTTGACAGGGCGTTGCGTGTTGAAGTTGGATGCAAAAGACGGAAAGAAAGGGATAGGACAAAAAATGGACAGAGAACACCGAGAATAAAAACGAGAAGAAATGAGAAAACGTCAAAAATTACGCCGCGTGGATTTGGGTATAGCGAGCGCTGGCACTCGTTGGCATTGGAAAACTTGACGCTTAGCGTTCCAATTTAAGGAATTAAAGATTGTGATTCCTCCATGACTTTTAAAAACCTGACTTTTATCATTTTGAGCAAATAATAACGATTAATTCTGCCTTTTATTTTGTAAGGCAAAAGTAAAAGTTAAAATTTGCCTTTTATTTTTTTGAGCAGAAATAAGCAACTCGGGAGAACGGTGTAAATCTGATGCTCTGGACAAACAATTTCTAACAGGCAACCCCTTTCAAAAAGTAAGACGTTCTTCCTTGGAGATCTATAGACCAAGACCGTATATATGGCACCACATTTTTAAAATAGAGCGAACATCGTAAGTCTTACGATTTTTTAAGCAGGTGGCAACCCTATTCAAAAATACTGATACAGGCCCAGCCCTCTCATTTGACACCTAATTTTTTTTAATACAATCAACAATGCAGGTTTTATAATTTTAAGAAAGGTGACATCCCTATTCAAAAACCTTTAATTTGGAACTTCAGTTTTGAAAATCGAAAAATCGGTGCAGATCTGATGTCGTTAAAATTGCCTTCATGTATTGTATTTATACATAGTACATATCTGTGGACTTTTGACAAAACATCCTCTGTGCTTTCCGTAGGTTGAAATTTAGAGTAAATTATAAGGAACTTTCATTTAAAAATTAGATTTTTTTATTAAACTTTCATTAAGATAGCGTCTTGCACTACTCCTATTAATGGATGAACATATAAATATATTTCGACAACTCAATGAATTAAGGCTTTGAAGAGAAAATGACCTCACTCGAGAGAAGTCGTTTTGTCAAAAGTCTACAGATATGTACATTAAAGTGGTCCAAAAATGTATGTGAAAAAATAAGGTCGGATTTTTAATGCCGACACCCCCTAGGATTGTTCTATACCGAAAAAATATACCCATATTTTTTTTATTTTGAAATAAAAAAAATTTAGGGAATGCTAAAAGCGCTGAAAGTTTTCCATGTATTTTATATGGGGGAAAAAAAACTTTTCGTAGAAATAGTGTAGAATTCTTTAAAAAATCTATATCTTTCGATCGGAAACTTTGCTTATCTTCAGAAGATTCCCAGTAATAATACCCAATTGTTTCTTTAACCATTTTTTCACGGTAACTATATTTTATAGGTCCTCAAAAATCCCCAGAAAATGCAATGGGGGACCAATAAAAAATATCTAATATTAAAAAATGGTTAAATAAACAATTGGATATTAATATTAGAAGTCTCCTGAAGAGAACCACAGTTTTCCGATCGAACTTTCTCTAATCGGCTTTGGCGAGAACGATTGTGTCCTTAGAAAAAATTAGGTATACTATCTTATTTTCTCAGTGGCAAATTTCTTATATAATACTATGAGGACTATTTTAATAACATTTGTGAAAAGCCAGACCAATCCGATGGGCCGGACGTCCTCCCAGAACCAATAAAAGTTAATTTTTTTATATGAAATTTGAGCAGGAAATTATATTACCCATATGCCACGTATTCATGCGATGAAACTTAATAAATAGGAAAATATTAACTATATATTTATTTATTTATTTCAAAAAGTCAATAAGCTACAGAGGTTCTTACTGACTAAAACGATACCAGAGAACTAAAGTGCAGAAGGCACTAAAATAAAATTGAATTCAATAAACTATAAAATATATTCTTGGGCAAAGAAAAATCAAGCAATTCGTACTGAGGGCCTTGAGGTAAAAGGGAAGATTAAAACGAAGTGTTCTCGCAGGAATAAGAAATTGAATAGCAAGCAGTAATGCGGGGCAATCGATTTCACCACTTATCAAGCCACGCACAAAAGACAAGGAAAGAATATTCCTTCTGCTTTCGAGGGACTTAAGGTTAATCAAAAGGAGGCGGGAATTGTACGGAGGGACGGGAGTGGAGAAATTGAGGGAAGAAAGGGCATATTTAAGGAAAACCTTTTGAATACGCTCAATTCTATCGATGGCAAATTTTGGATGAGGTCTCCAGATGAGTGCTGCATATTCAAGCTTTGGACGAACAAAAGACGTGTAGAGTAATTTCAGAGTGTAGGGATCAGTAAAATTACAACTATTTCGACGAACAAAGCCCAACACAGCATATGATTTAGATATGATAAAATTAATGTGGTTATTGAATAAAAAAGACGCATCGAAAATTACCTCAAGGTCTTTGATCTCAGAAACTGACTGAAGGGGAGTACCAGAGATACTGTATGAT
Organism: Rhagoletis pomonella; assembly: GCF_013731165.1. NCBI lineage: Eukaryota > Metazoa > Arthropoda > Insecta > Diptera > Tephritidae > Rhagoletis > Rhagoletis pomonella. The sequence goes on along the minus strand of NW_023460796.1, from coordinate 23,151 downwards.
GTTTGCACATCGTTACGTAGTTTGGAAAACGTTACGTGATAACACTTGCTAATATTGAGATGTAGGTGAGACCGACAACACCATAAGTACAATCTATTGATATCTAATTGAACCCTAGAAGCATCTTTAGAACTCTTAATCGAAGATAAAACTTTTAGGTCATCCGCGTAAAGCAAGAACCTAGAGAACGAAAAACAGCTGCCTATGTCATTAATAAAAAGAACAAAGAGTAAAGGTCCTAAGATGCTACCCTGTGGTACGCCAGATGATGCAATAAATGGAGTAGAAGATACCCCCTCGATTGAGACCACGCTTATTACTTAAATAAGAATTCAGCCACTTCAGGAATATAGAGTGGAAACCCAGCGTGGCAAGCTTGCGCAACAGAATGCTATGGGATACTTTGTCGAATGCCTTGGAAAAGTCAGTGTATATACAATCAACTTGGAGCCCAGAAGAAAACGTGTCAATGCAGTATTCACTAAAGACTGCTAGGTTAGTAAGCGTAGACCGTCCAGCAACAAAGCCATGCTGGTGAGGTGAGATTTAACTCTTAACGGCAAAGTACATTTTCTCCTTCACTATACTTTCGAACAGTTTAGAAATTGTAGACAGCTTGCAGATTGGTCTGTAGTTAGTAGCATCATTCTGTTTGCCACTTTTGAAAATTGGAGTAATAGTTGTTACTTTCCAGTTATCCAAAAAAACTCCAGTACATAGTGAGGTGTTGAAAATAAATTTAATAGGTGGTATTAGCGCTGGGCATTTTTTTAGAAGGGCGGAACAAAGACCATCAATGTCAGTCTGAGTAGAGACTTTTAAAGAATTAATGCCCCGAATTATGTCATCAGAAGAAAGACTTAGGGAGCCAAAGTTTAGTGATGAAGGTGGGTTATTGTGAGAAGAGTAGCACGGGTCACTAACGTCGTCATTAGAAAAAATCGGCGAATAAATTGGCAACTTCTAAAGGTGAGCTAGCAAGTTTTTCCCCAAGACAAACCGCACAAGGAACACCAACGCTGGACTTGATAGACTTAATGTAGTGCCAAAAAGTTTTAGGATTTAATTTAATGTTCGATTCTACATTGAAAATATAGTTTCTATAAAGGAACTTCTTTAGGCAGTTGAATTTTTTCAAGTTGCTGATACCGTATAAAATGAGACTGTACCTTAGTTTTTTTGAACTTATTAAAAAACTTATTTAGTTGGTTCTTAAGTTTTTTTAGTTCATAATTGTACCACGGAAGTTTGTAGGCCCTTTTTTCATTATTGGAATATTTTTAAGACAGATATCGTTTACTCGATATTTAAAAGTACAATAACAGCTTGCAACATCTAAGCTGGAGAACAAATTCGCCCAGTCAGTTTAAAGCAAGCAAGAGTTTAGTTTATCAAAGTCACAACATCCATATTTGAACATAACTTTTTCTTCAGACTTGTTGACTGAGAATTCATAGAATTCCACCTTAAGTGATAATGAGACATGATGTTTGTCTGCCGGAGAGAATGGGGAAAGACACTGGGAAATGGTGGTGTTAATATTCGCACTGGTGAAAACCAGATCAAGAATTCTATTAAGCTTGTTAGTAAAATAATTAATTTGAGTTAAATCTAGGCTTAAGATATTAACTATACAATATGACTCATGCGCAGCTGTAATATTGGTTGGAGTAAGACCCAAGTTAGAGAAACACCCAGACCACGAAATGTTAGGAAGGTTGAAGTCACCAAATACACAAAGATGATTATCAGCTAAGTTGTTATGAACTAAGTGAACAATATTATCTGTGTGTGCTTTATAAATGGAGTAGTTGCTATTAGGCGGAATATACGATGAAATTAGATATAAGGAGCCATAAGCAGGTGATCCACTTAGGCAGATACACAATTGATCCAAAATGGTATCCGAATTCCAAAGAGATACTTGACTAGCCCGTAATCTCCGTTGTACCGCAATTAGCACACCACCTCCAAGCGAGCAGCCCGTTTTTATTGCATCTCTGTCTTTACGAAAGATATTATATACTTTGGGATCGAAAAACTCTTGATCAAAAAAGTCAGCACTCAGCCCCGTTTCCACAAAGATAATAACATCAAACTCCGAATAAGCACTTAAAATGGCCTCAGATTTAGTCCGGATGCCGCCCATGTTTTGAAAGTAAATCTTTAGTTCTTTAAACTCACAATCTTTTTTGTTGGTTAGTTGCTAGGCAGACTTATTTTTTCCGGTAGCTTTTTCAATAAATTGAAAAGGACGAACTTTGGCGTCGGCTGGCCATAGCGCAGGATCTAGAACCTTGCCTAGGAGCGTAGTCGAGACACCAAGCTTAAAATTAATCTTTCTTAGCTTGTTAATATCAGTTTCTTTTTTAATGAGGGGGAAGAAGGCAATTTGGCCGCTGTCAATTGCGGCGTTTCTCGCTACATAGGCTATGATATTTTCGGCACTGACAGTAGATTTGAAGGACGACAGATGGATTCAGCCGGCGGGAGTGACAGAGCATTAGCGTTTAGTTGAGAATGTATATAACTAACATCAGCAGTGGTAGTAGCAGCAGCCGAATTAGGAGTAGAGGCAGAATTAGAGACAGCATCAGCATACGAGAGTGGTCCCTTAGTAGTTGCGGTCATTAATGTTGTCACGCCGACATTAATGTTTTCGATACCGACGCAAGCAGAGTTGGCAGTACTCTTAGTGGTTGCTGTTGTTGATGTAGTCACACTGATAGGTTCAGGCGCACAGAGAGAAACAACGGGGATGATACCAGCGGGGCTAAGAGAGCGAAGAGAATTGGAACGAGTTGTAGTTTTCGAAGATGTACTTTTCAAAGCGTTGTTGGTAGTTTGAAACTTAGCTTCGGTACACTTGTTGACGTCGCGAGATGCCTTGATTAAATTAGCAAGACAGGAGAACGCCGACAGCAACTCATCAAAGCGAAATTTACTTTGCAGGGACCGAACTTCAGCTTCAAGCGATTCTGTCTGTTTGACGAGTGACAAATTGTCTTCAAGCAGAGAATTGACTGCAGCAACCATGCGAGTATTTTCTTGTTGTTGTTGTTGTTGTTGTAGCGGCTACAACAACCCCGCCCAGATCGGTTGGTATCTCAGTCGTTGTCGTCAAGTTCCACTAACGGCAGCCCTAGGAAGCGTGCAGCTTCTGCGGGGTTGGTCCACAGGGACAAGGCCGTTAGGGTTGTCGGGTTTTCCGGGCATGCGAAGAGATGTTTCGAGTCATGTGGGGTCTCTCCGCATGCCGGACACTTATTTGGCACATCCTCATTCAATCTACTCAGGTAGGAGTTTAACCTGCTGCAGTAGCCGGAGCGAAGTTGTGCTAGTGTATTTTCTTCTTTAAGAGCGGTGATTTCGTTTAGTGCAGCCTCTAAAGTAATTGATTGCTTAGATGTGTGTTGCTGGACCAACTTGATTAGCTCACTTTGCTCCATATTATTAGCATTACACTCATCCGTGTTCTTGGGTGGTGGAGGCAAGCAAAGAGAATGATGCCGGCCGGCAACACACCTGCGTAGATGAAAAAGCTCGTTGCACTCATCGCACTGCACTTTATCTTGTGCACACTCTACCTTATTTGCACATACACACGGCATTGTTAGTTCAAAAATAGCAGGCAAAAATATTAAATATTACGTATTAGAGTCACTGTCTCATATAGAAAGGCACACAATTTCTGATTTCTGATAGTTTATGTACACATGTAAGTTGTTACTCATTTTTCGAATTAGATTTAGCAGGACAAAAAGAAACGACCAGAGAACGTAGAAAAACACGTCCACGCGCAACGACAGTTCCGACTCAAGAAATATATGTGTAATGGCCCTATTATATATGACGACTGATAACCGGTGGGCAACCATCCCTGCAAAACTCGAATGACCGAAACTAGAACACATTCACACAAATTTTCGATTGTCACTAATACATAAATAGTACATGTAAGAATTCGCTACGAAAAAGTCTTAGAATGAAACAACATCTTAAAATTTTTCAACTGTTTTAATATATCTTATTCACTCGCACACGTTGCATGCATAGGGATGGTGAAATTATGCGAAAAGAAAAATTAACAAAACACAGCAATCGTGAGTTGCAATTAATTTGTGAATTGTGCGGCTTGGCGTTCAGTCATTTTAATATACCTATGTACATTTATTTCAGCGGTGGAAAATATATTTAAAGTATATATAAAAGCTTTGTGTGCCTTCGTTCCAAATAGAAGTAAGTAAAAATTGCGATAAAAGTTGTTTTAAAACCGTGTATATTTAATGCATCTTTTATTGTGCAGTTGCAATTAAAAATTTGTGAATTCTGCGGCTCGGCGTTCGGCCATTTTTATTAAAATTGCATTTTGCATTCAGCGTGGAAAATCAGCTTTGTGTGCCTTTGTTCCAAACTTACAAGTAAGTAAAAATAGCGATAAAAATTGTTATAAAACTATGTATATTTATTGTGTCTTTTATTGTGCAGGTCCAGTCCAGTTTTTGTGTGCAGCATTTTCGTTCGGTGGTGGAAAATCGTTTTGCGAAGCTTAATATTTGCAAGTAAGTACTGTATTTTACAAATAAAAATGAAGAGGAGTACTTTTTATAATAAGCTTACTGCATCTTGTGAATATCCTAAATACATATATTTTAATGAACTAAGTTCAAATAAATGTAATAAAAGAAAGAAGTACAATTAAAAATCCTAAATGTGTTTTATTAAGACTATAACAAACAGTCACATGGGAGTAGAAATGGTGGTGAAATGCGGTCCTTATAACCGTAAAATGACGGTCATAAAGCCTGTAAAATGACGATCAATAAGCCTGAAAAATGACGGTCGTAATAACCGTATAAAGGCGATCATTTCAACCGTAAAATGATGGTCATTGTGCCCGTAAAATGACGGTCATTATGCCTGTAAAACGACGGTCATTATGCCCGTAAAATGGCGGTCATAAAACCAGTAAATTCCTTAAGAAAACATTTGGTCATTTGACTAGTAAAAACCAGAGTCGCTGTGACGGGTGTAAGCAGTGCAGCTATACATTTAGCTAAGCGCACAAGACATGAGGGAGAGCGAGATGTAAAGTCACACGTACGGGAACATAAAGAAAGAAACGGTCACAAAATCTACCGATGCCCTCAAGAATGTGATGGGAAAAATACGGAAAGTTTCAGTCATGGCTCCAGGTCATTTTACTAATCATTTGACCAGTATCTTTCTTGCAGGGATATACTAAAATTCACATTACGTATAGCAACTCGCTACTACCTATCGGCTAATTAAGGGATTATCATTTAGTATTTTTAATTAATTAGTATTTTATTGACTCTTCGCTTTAATCCTCGTTAGAGCTTTGTATTTCATCATCGAGCCAATCTTCAATACTTTGCTCATCATCGTTATCACCGCAGTAACCTAATTTATCAGGAAAAACAGATAAGATGAAGAAGCAAATATAAAAATAATTGAACATTAAGTCTAAATACCTGGTTCATTTTGAATTGATGCACTAACAAAACCTGGAACTGATCGCCATCGAACCAGGTCACTGGTACTGGTTATTTTCCAATGCCCACCCATTATTCTCAGGACGGAAGATTCTTGGATGCTTGACATAAGAATTATTCCATATAAATGTAATTTGCTCGACGAAATTGCTGGATTATTTCACTTTAGCAATGTGGTAAATTACATGTATCAAAGTTATTCACACCTTTGTGGTCGAATTCTTTAAGTTGGAAATTGAATAAGTATTTATAAAAATGTGAAGCCTGGAGGCATCCACATCAACTATTCCCGCAACATTATATACATCACAGATTGTTGTATTATATTGAACACATTTTGTTCCGCGTTTTTATCATTATATAATTCATGCTCGTTAAATTTGATAAAAGCTTGTTGGTGCTCTACTTATTTTATTTTAATATACCGAAAGGTCTTTGTTTTCCTCTTTTCAAGAGAGCGGGAGTGTAATCACACCCTGCGATAGCTCTTTCTTAAATCAACATATATTTCTTTATTACCAGTTCTTGTAAATATCAACACATGTGAATTAGTATTTTGCAAATGATGTATATTACCAAGCATTATCGCTGCAACATCAGTATCAGAACATCTGATTACAATGTTTGCTTGAGCATCAATTTTACAAACTTGGTAAATTATTTTAGTGTCCGCTTCTTCGCGCTCTGGACACGATAGAATTTCGCTTATATTAGACACAACTGTATTGCGTTGCGTTCAGTTGAAACGAAACGCAATAAGAGGCAATAATATACTAATTAATTAGTAATGTAAATAATAATCATCTAATATATAGTTAGTTTTCCTATTAAGTTTGATGAAACACATGGAGACGTAGCTCAGTAGCATCAAACCGTGGTTGCGCACATTTGACATTACAATCTGCTGTGGTTTGGAAGTAAAAGAGACCGATGCTTTGTATTTTGACGTTTTGGAATGCAGCCATGATTTCCTACTCAAATTTCATAAAAAAAATTTACTTTTATTGCGTTTGAGAGGACATTCGGCCCATCGGATTGGTCTGGCTTTCCCCTTAGTATTAAATACAAAATTTGGCACTGAGAAAATAAGTTAATTTCTCTAATTTTTAGGCAAGCTTTAAAGCGTCTGGCGGAAGTAACCGCCCACGGAAAGTGTCCGGCATTATTGTATATTGATTTTTAACAATATTCTCTAAAATATATCTAAAAACCAGCGTTTTGTATTTAACATAGGTAAGTAACATTTTTGCGTACCTTTCCCTTCTTCCTGATACCTCTAAAAGGGCTGACTACCCAAGGAAGCAGATACTCATTCATTCTTAACTACACATAACACTGATTATTCCCTGATTTTGGTTAATTCGAAAATAAGATAGGTCTGGCGGCATTGGGATCTTAGCCTATTATGTGACCTAACGAAAGCGTTATGTCCGCGAGCAAGTTCTTGCGGCAACAATGATCCGGTCCGATGGTGAATCGTCCATGAACATGTATAGTATAGTTCAGGGGTAGGCAAGGCCGAGGCCGAAAAGAACCACATGTAAATTCTAAATGCTACAAAGGGCCACAAAACAACAACAGAAGCAAAAATTTTATTTTTAAATAAAATTATTATTAGAAATAAAAAACATTAATTTTATTATTATTCTAATGTACGTAAGATAGATATTAAAGAAAAATAAAAAGACCTCTTTGGCCAAATTTTCAAAATCTGGTTTTACGTCAGTTAACGCCGTTCGTAACAGTTCTGTTAAATGATGGTTAGTCAATAGGTACGTTCGTTTAATATCTCCAGTAAAAAATGCCCAACAGCAAAATTCCGCCGAAATGTCATCTATTCTCTCACAAGAGAAAAATATCTAAAATAGTACACGAACAGAAAATTTCCAGAAACTTGCAAGCTAGACGAACAGCTGATAGAGATTTTGTTTACATTCAAAAGTATAAAATTGAAAACGTAAGAAAAAAATTCCGAAGTCTTATCCTGGCACAGTTCACTGACTAAACGAGAGGTTTCCAAACTTATTTTTCTCCTAGCCCCCTTTCAAAACTTTACTGGTTTCGGTGAACACCCTTATGCTCATTTCTAACATATTCCCAAAGCTCATCAAAAAATGTGAAGATTAAATCTACCGATGTAAATTCGCATCGCGGGTGAGTTCCAAAATTAAATTCGGAGTGGCAAAAATAAAAATTAAATATTTTCTTGGGTTCTATTTATTAAAATAATGTGATTACACGCTTGCAAATTAAAAAAAAAACAGAGCTCGCAAAGCCACGAAAGAACTATTTCGCTCTGAAGAGTTATATTATTTAAGAGCACTAAATAAACTCCTCACATGTTCGGCTCACTCATGAATTGGCATGTGATGTATTTGTCAAATAGTTTACTTGTGTTGATTGCATCATTTTTATTTTTATCACTCCGAGTTTCAAAGTGATGCGAAAAATATTCGTCACTCGCATTTTTAAAACACAAAACTTGAAAGAACAAATCTGCAAAGCTTTTTACGCCAAACTTCAAATTCAGAAACTGACAAAAAAGAAAAGACATTCCCACGACAGCCGGTTCTACGTACCGGAATGACTCGGGTTTTACCCATTCCCACGACAGGCGGTTCTACGTACCGGAATGACTCGGGTTTTACCCGACCAAGGGCTGTTGTTTCGGCGATCTAACCCCGTTTAGGTCGGCGAAATCCATCAAACGTGGCTCGATTCTAGGGCTACATCTTCTCCGTACCCTTCTGCTCAGGCCTGGTATAGAGTCTAACCCAGGGCCAGAAATTTACACCTGCTGCCTATGCCAGAGACGACTTGCATACAGACTCCACCTCGGTCAGATGCAATGCCTGTGACGGGTGGAGTCACCTCCGTAACTGCTCGGGCCTACGTACGCACCGGCAATGGATCACGTCGTTCGTGGCCCCATGCTGTGCGAAGCGTTCATCACGCACCACACCGTGCAGTATCGACTTATTGAAGCAGACATCGACCGCAGGGATACCATCCTAGAATGTCAGGGTATTGCTATCTGGTCAGACGATGTTGAGCTCGAAATATTTAACGTATACATACCCCCTGTCACCAGCTGCCGGCAGGATATCACCCTGAAATAGGTGCGCTACTCAGAGGTGAAAACCGTATGGTAGTTGGTGACTTTAACGCGCACCACGATCTTTGGCACTCAAGCCTGTCAAATGATCGTAGGGGAATACATCTGGCTGAGCAGATAGACGATTAGACATTCTGCACAATGAACGACGACGCACCCACCAGGATTATGGGCAGCTGCTGCAGCTCGCCAGATCTAACAATTGTCAGCGCTGGTCTGATAAACAGCGTATCATGGCGACCTATGCTGACCCTAGCATCAGACCATCTGCCCATAGTCATCTCGATTGATAAACCTGCCGACTTTGCTTCCGTGGATCACCGGACTTATGTCAACTTTTCCAAAGCTGATTGGAAAGGCTTCATGGATGTTACTGAGGGCGCCTTCACTACACTGCCCATACCAAACGACGTTCATGTAGGTGAACGTAAGTTCCGCAGGGTTGTCACCGCTGCTGCAGCTCGCTTCATCTCAGCAGCATCCACGTCCGAACTTTCCTGCTGAAGCGGCTGTTCTAGCCGATGAGCGCAACAACCTTCGTCAGGCCGATCCCGGGAATCCCCGTATCAGGGATCTCAATTCGGAGATTCGGCAACTTGTGAACGTACATAAGCGGAAGAAATGGGAAGAGCATTTGAAGACCTGCAACTTCGCCTCTGGTGTGAGCAAGCTTTGGTCAACCGTGAGGTCGTTGTCCAACCCGACGAAGCACGACGACAGAGTCGAAATTTCCTTCGGCGACCATGCTTCGTCGGACCCGGAGCGTTGCGCGAGCTATTTTAGCCGGCAGTTCATTCTGCATCCTCCGGTGGATAAAGCCAAACGTCGAGTGACTAGAAGGCTGCACAAAATGCCAAAACCCAGTGCGCCTCTTGTTTTCACCAGCGGTGAGGTAAGGGTAGCCATCGGGAAGGCGAAAGCCTCCAAAGCCATTGGACCCGACGGAATATGCATGCTGATGCTGAAAAATTTGGGTCCTGCGGGAGTAGCATACCTAACGGAGGTCTTCAACCTGTCTATGGCCACTCTCGTCATTCCAGACATCTCGAAAATGGGGAGAGTGGTCCCACTGCCCAAACCGGGGAAACCAGCCAACAATGGAGAATCGTATCGGCCGATAACACTCCTTTCCCTGGTAGCGAAGACACTAGAGGCCTTACTGCTCCCGTATTTCACAAACCATCTGACCCCAGCGAAGCATCAGCATGGGTTCCGTAAAGTGCATAGCACAACAACAGCACTTAACGCCATAAACACTCAGATAACTCGTGGCCTAAACCGAAACTGCCCCTGTGAGAGAACTATTCTAGTAGCGTTGTACCTGTCCAAGGCGTTCGACACTGTCAGTCATTCAACGCTACTAGAAGATATAGAGGCCTCCTCACTCCCACAGGGACTCAAACGGTGGTCTGCGAATTACCTGAGTGGTCGACACTCGTCAGTAATTTTCAGAGACAAAACTAGCAAGCCACGTAAAATCAAACAGGGGTACCACAGGGTGGTGTCCTGTCCCCGCTACTGTATAATTATTACATCTCAAAGCTTCCTCAACCACCAGAGGGTGTTAATATTGTCTCCTATGCTGACGATTGTTCGATCATGGCGTCTGGGAATGGAATTGATGACTTGTGCTCGAAAGTAAACGGTTATCTCGCCGAACTTTCTCGCTTCTTCACTGCAAGGAGCCTTGCCCTATCCCCTGTGAAATCCTCGGCAACCCTTTTCACCACCTGGCCGAAGGTCACACTGCAACTGGGTATTCACGTCGATGGCATAACAATACCGACGGTGAATAACCCGAAAATCCCCGGAGTTACCTTCGACAGTCTGCTCCCCTCGGCGCATACAACCGCAATTGTCAACAAAGTACAGAGCCGCAACAATGTCCTCAAGTCGCTGTCCGGCAGCACTTGGGGCAAAGATAAAGAAACGTTGTTGGCAACATACAAGGCAATTGGCCGGCCGGTTCTAAACTATGCAGCGAGATACTTCGCCGACCTAAACGGAGTTAGATCGCCGAAACAACAGCCCTTGGTCGGGTAAAACCCGAGTAATTCCGGTACGTAGAACCGGCTGCCGTGGGAAGAGCCCAACTTCTCTCTGACTACTGCAGCAGGCTTAATTCCTACCTGAGTAGGTTAACTGCGGATGTGCCGAACGAATTTCCGACATGCGGAGAGACCCCTCACGACACAAAACATCTCTTCGCATCCCCGGAAAACCCCACAACCCTAACGGCGTCGTCCCTATGGACCGACCCCAAAGAGGCTGCACGCTTCTTGGGGCTGCCGTTAGTGGAACTCGACGACAACGACTGAGATATCAGCCGATCTAGGCGGGGTTGTTGTAGCCGCTACAACAACAACAACAACAGGACGCAGTAGATGAAGCTACAGACCTGCCAAAACACGGCATTATGAACAGCGACAGGAAGCCTCCTGATGACGCCCCAACACCACCTACATGACGAGGCCTAGACGCTCCCAGTCAAGGAGCATAACACAATGCTCTGCAAGCAGTTCCTTGCCGGGAGCCACAGACATGGCAATCCCAGCGGACAGCTGCTCGCGGAATAGCCCTCGCCAAGGCACGTCAGGAGGTATCTTTACGAACTGACGGACGAAGTCCAGAGGTTTATCAAACAACCTCTGGACTCGTCAACCTACCGACAGGCCGTGAACGGCATTCACAGGGAATCAGTCTCAAGTTATGTAGACTCCCGCCCTTTGAATGCCGTTCTAGGAACACAACCACCGGACGTGGACGGGACGGGAGACCCGCACTATAATAGCCCAACTTCGCTCTGGCTATTGCAGCAGGCTAAACTAAGTAGAATCCACGACGATGTGCCCAACCAATGCCCGGCATTTGTCGCCACATGACTCCCGGCACCTCTTCACATGCCCAGATAACCCCACTCAGCTGACGCCCCTGTCCCTATGGACAGCTCCTGTGGAAGTCGCACACTTCCTGGGCCTCCCCCTAGCTGAAATTGACGACAACGTTGATGGATGAACCGACCCGAACGGGGCTTAGTAGCCGCTACAACAACAACAACAAAAGACCGAATCTAGAAAAATCGATGATAAACAAGCAAGCAAGCAAGAAGCTCAAGAAGTGTTCCACCATCTCATCTCTTTAAAGCAGGATGGGCAAATGGTGTTGTCAGTTGCGCCTATCACAGTCAGGTGTTTGTGCCACGTGAAGTCAGCAGTCCCGTCTTCTCGGTGATAGGAAAAAACTAGATAGACCTTCTGAGATTGAAGGCAATATGAGTTTTGCCCACCTGCATCCACTCAATGGCTCCCAGTCATTGCTGAGCGAAGTATCCACCCAGTTTGTGATGGTGGCTTCTATGGTCGAAATGGGGAGTGCCATAACTGGTTGCGGACCGAGGAATGCCTGGTCTAAGCCTACTGTGGCGTCAGATGTATCATTTCCAGGTACTCCCGAGCAGCCCGGCACCCAGAGACGAGACTTGCAGTTTGGAAGTACTTAGATAGAGGGCTGGCCAATGCCTTAAGTGCAGCTTGGCTGTACCTGTAGACACGTAAACTCCTCCCATCCACCTATTTTCCACGACGTGGTCTATGACTTTGGGGATTGCAAATACCTCAGCCTGGAAGAACGAAGCATATTCCCCACATGAAAAAGTGAAACTTATCCCCATTAACTTCGAAAAATACGCCATCTGCTGACTCTGATTCAGTCAAGATTCGACAATGTACGAGTGCGGGCTCAGTGCTGGAATTAAAACAGCATTCCCCCTCAGGGAATTCTCTCTCTCCATAATCTCTTCAACAAAGGTAATGGTGGCGTACTATCCTGTAGCATAGAAAAGAAACAAGTGCTCAAATATCTTCCGCCGGCAATTTCCGCATCGTCTCACTCAGTGTTATACCAACATCCGTTTATTTTTAGTCTACAGGTGGCCTTTAAGGCTTCCCCACGTATGATGACACAAAGTGACGGTAAGTTCACCAGAGCACTATACAAAACTCAAAGAAATTAACGCTAAATAAAGAGGCTAGTTTTGTTATTTTTGTGTTTAGTTCATGTGCAAGTGGTTTTTGTACAGCTAGAATTGGCCTAATTTTACTATTTTATTATCTTAAAAATTTTCGAAAATTCTCATAACCACGGTGTTCCATACATCAATCTTTCATATAATTTTCCAAATATGATGATCCCACATTGTGAAAATGCAAGGATTTTCGAGATATTTAAAAAAAAGTCAACAATTATCGATAATTTTCTGCTCAAAAAAAATAAAAGGCAAATTTTAACTTTTATTTTTGCATTAAAAAAATAAAAGGCAGAATTAATCGGTATTATTTGCTCAAAATTATAAAAGTCAGGGTTTTAAAAGTCATGGAGGAATCACAATCTACAATGATGATTCTAACGGTACCTTTGAAAAAGCTATAGCTTAATTTTTTCACCATGCCTTTTTGGTGTAAACATTTTTTAAATAGCTTTTATTTTCACTCTCTGGAAGCTACACTCCATGAAGAAAATCGCACGTGTCCCCCCGTGACAAAAGTTGTCCCACCTGTGGCAAGAGAATTTAAGATTTTTTCATTATAAAGCATGATTTTTGCATTGTTAGTGTTGCTGCTTCTTTTCAGTATAATAAATCATCTAATTCAGATACCAATGTTAAGTAAATTCACAGTCTTTCCGTAAAATATATATCTTCAAAAAAGCAGTGTCTTGTTTTCGTCCCACCCATACCTCATATATTAATAGGTGTAGCGTTATTGAAATACAGAATTGCTGAGTACTTATACTTAAATTTAATATATAGGGATTCAATTTATTTAGATGGGAACGATGGAAACTCCAAACAATGTAAGTCTAGCAATACATGTACATAATATAAACTCTCTTTCTGAAATATGTATGATTTTTAAAATCGGATAAAACAGCCTAGTAGTGTAATGTTTAAATAAACAAGTAATGAAGTATAAGTTCGGGCGAAACCGAACTTTATATACCCGGCGCAGGTATCAAATATCGTCGTTTCAACTTTCTGTAAACTACATTTGTATGATAAGAAGGGGGGATTTCCTCGATTTTAAACTTTTTCGATAATATGCTGCATTAGAGTTAATGAAATAATTGAACCAAGTTTGGTAGAAATCTACCGAGATACACCTTGTGGTCATAAAGTGGGCGGTGCCATTGTATGTGGAAGTATTAATTAAAAATATTTGAAAAATATCCTTTGAAAAATGCATCCCATAATACCCTTCTATGAAGGAGAATATTTTCAAAGTACATTTTTACATGTAAAAAGAATAATTGGAATCAAAAGTATTAATTAAGCTTGTTTCGAATTCTTCTTTCAATTGATACCCATGTATCGCTATTTTGTGTAAACTTTGGAAATGTATTATAATTTATGGCCCTGTTGAAAAAAGACCGACTACCTTGTAAAAAACCAACGCAGGTTTACTAAATATTATTTCCTAATACTGTAGGGAGTATAGTAATACCGTATTATACCGAAGTAAATGAATAAATTAACAAACACGCGAACTGCACAAAGCTTATTTTGATAACCAGGGAAAGGATTTTATGGAAATTGCGTTTTTGTTAAAGAGAAGAGTATATTCGATTAAGAATGATCACAATTTAGCTTTCCCTGATTCCACATTCGATGTTGCCTTTTTGGCCTTTTTTATGATATTTGCCTTTTTTGCCTTTTCTACCTTTAAAAAAGTGATTATAGCGAAGAAAAAGCTGAAAGTTTCAAACCTTCCATATTTAAATTGGGCGCCACTTGTATCAACTCACGTCAAGCGCACGTTTAGTACATTCAAGGTATTTCTTCGCGAGAATCGAATGAAGATGCTCCCAGAAAACTTAAAAATGCATTTCGTGGTTCAATGTTACTATGTACAACTATAGAGATTAAAGTTTTGTGAGACAAAAACTCGAACGGAGAAAATAGTCTAAGATTCAAAGTTAAAATTTTTCATATAATGAAACTAGTTTATAGTTTTGCTCTTTTTACTTTTAATATAAACATTTCTAAAATAAATGGATTTTTTGATTATTTTTCGGGTTTTGACTTTTTTAGTGCCTTCCTTTGCCTTTTTTGCGATTTCTAGTTGTTGTTGTAGCACCACGTAGTCCCCGAATTGGTTGGTAGTTTATTTATCTTCATCTTCCCCATCTGACTTCTCCAACCTTAGGCCCAAGAAGCGAGCAGTCTCGATAGGTTGAGTCCGCAACGCTTCGGGTGTCAGTTGGGTGGGATATGTAGGGCATGCGAACAGGTTCCACGTGGTGAAGAGTGTAGCTGTTGACTTAGCGGAAGAGATTTGTAAGCTTCGCGCTGTGAAAAACTCGGACACCACCTCGAGGTAGCGGTTGAGCAGTGTGCACATGCTGTCGATGCTGTTGCCTGTTGCCATGATGGAACAGTCATCCGCGTATGAGACTAAAGAGACTGCCTGAGGTGGAGGAGGGAGTTTCGCTAGATATAGGTTAAACAGGATCGGTGATAGTACCCCACCTTGTTGTTGTTGTTGTTGTAGCGGCTACAACAACCCCGCCCAGGACGGTTGGTATCTCAGTCGTTGTCGTCAAGTTCCACTAACGGCAACCCTAGGAAGTGTGCAGCTTCTGTGGGGTTTGCCCACAGGGACAAGGTCGTTAGGGTTGTCGGGTTTTCCGGGCATGCGAAGAGATGTTTCGAGTCATGTGGGGTCTCTCCGCATGCCGGACACTCATTCGGCACATCCTCATTCAACCTACTCAAGTAGGAGTTCAACCTGCTGCAGTAGCCGGAGCGAAGTTGTGCGAGTGTTGTGCGTGTCTCCCGAGGCAGATGAAGCTCCGTCTCGTCTGTGTCCGGGGGCGGTATCCCTAGAAAAGCATTCACAGGTCTACAGTCTACATAACTCGAGACTGACTCCCTGTGAATGCCTTTCAGGGCCTGTCGGTACGCTGTCGGGTCCAGAGGTTGCTTAATGAACCTCTGGACTTCGTCCGTCAGTTCATATAGATGCCTCCTGACGTGCCTAGGCGAGGGCTCCTCTGCAAGCAGCTGTCTGCTTGGGTGGCCACTTCTGTGGCTCCCGATCAGGAACTGCTTGCAGAGCATTATGTTATGCTCTTTTACAGGGAGCATTTGCGCCTCGCCGTGCAGGTGGTGTTCAGGCGACATCAGGAGGCATCCTGTCGCTGTCCTGAGTGCGGTGTTCTGTACTGTCTGTAGCTTCGTCCACTGCGTCCTACTAGTCCCTGGCGACCACACTGGCGCTGCGTAGTTCAAAGGTGTACCCCACCTTGTGGTACACCCTGCTTAATCCTATGCGGCTTTGATGTTTTGTTTCTGAATACAACAGATGACTGCCTCCCGCACACGTAACTGATAATCCAACGTTTTGTGTGCGGCGGTAGGGAGGACGAGATAATGTCCTCTATAAGTGTCGCATGATTGACGGTGTTGCGATTTCTAGTGCCCTTTCTTGCTTACTTCGCAATTCTATTTACCTTTTCCAGCCTATTTCAATATTTTATTTTGCCTTTTTCTAGGTTTTTAGGTCCTAAAAATCCGTTGTCTCCTGATAATTTTGACTGCAAGTCGGCACGCGTTACCGTGGTGCAAATTGCATAAACCTTTATTCGGATAGTTTTTAAGACAAACCCAATAAAATGAGGAGGTATGCGTTAAAAAAAAATGAGGAGGTATGCGTTAAAAAAACAACTTTGGTTTTTTGCGACAGTCTGATGTATGTATATACATTAGGGCCGGTCGAAAATCTAATTTTTCTCAAATCCCTTAGTAGTAGTGAAAATATATTGTCTCATGAAGTCAACAACAAGTCTGCAAAATATTAGTCTTTTATTTTAATTGTAAGAGCCCGCGCATCGACCGCCAAGTGACCCACAGAACACTAGTCGAATAAGACCAATTGTTGTTAAAAACTCCGTGTTCAGCAAAAAGGGTTGGTGCAAATTATTAGATAATGAATCCGTTAACGCAAAAGATAAAGTCAAATATCATTTCTCGCAGCCCTTTAGCTTATCGTTAATCTCAAACTTGTCTTATTTCAATAAAATTTGTATTGTTCTTTTGATAATTACACTGGGCGATAGTCAAAAGATGTAAAGAACAGCATTAATATTGCTTGCGTGCATTTAGGTCGCTGGTTCCAAATATTCTACTCTTTTTTTTATATTAGCTATAGTTTGCGAATTTTTGCAAATTTATGACCAATTTCGTAACTCTAATAGAAAAGCCGTTATTTTCCATCATCGTGGAAAAATTTTGTCCATGCAAATAAGTATGGAAACACTGAACAGGCACAACTTCTAGGCAGACTAATTAGTTTACCTATGTTTATGCATACAACATAAAAATTGCAAATATAGGAAAATGACAAAAAAATTTGTTCAAAATTTATTTTTTATTTTTAAAATAATTTGTTTATAATCTGAACCATTTTCATCATATTATTATCACAAATCAGTAACAGTAAGTCTCGCCTTCAATTTGGTAATTATTACGTACCGATCGAGTAATATTTACCAAAGTTATATCGAAAAACTTAGGGGGATCTCCGGTTTTTTTCTACAAAAATTTCTCTTCAATTACATATATGAATAGGTTTTTGATAAAAGAACCGGATTACAGAAAAAGTGTTCCAGGGAGTGACTTTTTTTCGTTCAACCTGAATGCAAAGCAATATCGTCCAATAGGAGAGTCCTCCAAAGGATTTCCCAGGATATGTTAAAGACTATTGCATTTACCTACAGTCACTTTTTCACATAATGGAATTAACTAAAATATTTATGTATATCTAAACACTTATTGGACGTCCCCTACTTTCATATAACGGCAAATTTAGAAACCGCGAAAAATGTGCTTCTTCGGTGACTAACGAAACCATTCCGCTCCAATTTTCAAGACTTCATAAATGAACTTAAAATGGGCGTTTCTCATCCTAATTGTATTATGTTAATGTATGTAAATACTTATATGCTTGAACCTACTATTAACTTATCAAGCGATTCTTAATGTTTGACTTCATTCACCACGATCTTGAAAACTGACCAAATCGGCGTGACCCAGTCCATGGTCCTATTAATATTATATAAACATCCGAAAACATTAAAACGTTTGAAATAAATCTCGCCTCATTTTTTTACATTTTTCACTTGGTTGCTGAAGTAATTAAGAATTGAGAATTCATAAGGAAAAATTATAGTAGTTGTAAGTTGTATCTTAATATCTTAAAAACTTGTAGACTTATTGAAAAATAATAAATGAACGTGAGGTACTAAATTTAATATCCCTTAATCTGATATATCGTCCTGTTTATAACAATTAACGCATTTAATAGATATTACAAGTCAAAGTTTCAATTTAAAAACTCATACACTTTGATTCCATTGCGCGGGATAAAGATAAGTTTTAAATTAATCTTTCGCGACCAATAATAATTGGCTTAGACCTAAGACATCTTAATATTACTATTACAATACGGTCAAATGCTTTTTATTTTCCCCCAAACAAAATCGACCCAGCCTAATATACATACATATCGCTTATTTACTAAAAACTATCGACGATATTTTTCAGAAAACGAATTTAAAGGTTTAAATTCACTCTTAAAATGATATAACATGATATAACGACCAACTTACTAAAGTGTATCCGGTGGTCCTATTATGAGAACTTCCCATCGAAATATGTCGTTCTCATCAATCAATCCTGCCGAGAAACCTTCAACAGGATTCTTATTCAACTCTGAAAAGAAAACCATAGATATTAATACAAGTTATACAAATGCTTAAATCTACAACATAGTACAAGATAAATTTTAATACATATACAAAAAATGTAAACCAAGAGCGCAAAATTGAAACTGGTGCAATTTATTTTTTCAAACTTAACAATAAAGCTTAAATGTGTATATATGTCTAGCCTAATTCTGGGCTTATATATGTATATACCTTTAAAAACCTTTTTGTTTTCCAAGCCATATGGCTAGTAGTATTAACATTTTCCTTTGTGTATTTAGTGTACTAAAAGTTATACCATGTAGTTGTAATTTCGAATGTTTCTTCTAACAACAAACACCCAGAGTGGGTGTAAAAATAGCGAAGCGACCTCGAATTTAATGTGACTTCTCATTTTCTTTAATGTGACTTCTCATTTTGTAAATTCGAAATAACGGTGCAGTTCGATGACCTTCAAACAAATAGATGGCAACCCTAATTAAAAATATTATCAGCCTCAAATTTTCTTAAAAGTCTTACAACTTTTCAAACAGGGGGCAACTCTTTTAAAAGTATTTTCAAACTAAAATCTTTTTACCGTCTGGCATTGTTATACATATTTCAATTAACTGATGAACTAAGTTGAACTTGATTTTTCAGAAATAAATTATTTTCAAACCATTTCGATTGATACCCATCTTTTGAAAATCTACCGTCACTTTGAGTCACCATACGTGGGGAAGCCTTAAAGGCCAAAGATTAAAGGAAATTGCCGGCAGAAGATATTTGAGCACTTGTGTCTTTTCAACGCTACAGAATAGTACGCCCCCATTACATTTGTTGAAGAGATTATGGAGAGAGAGAATTCCCTGAGGGGGAATGCTGTTTTAATTCCAACACTGACCCCGCACTCGTACATTGTCGAATCGTCACCGATGGCTCTCAAACTGACTCAGAGTCAGAATATGGAGTATTTTTCGAAGTTAATGGGGATAAGCTCCACTTTTTCTCTTGGGGAATATGCAAGGACTGGGAGCCATCGAGTGGATGTAGGTGGGCAAAACTCATGCTACCTTCAATCTCAGAGGGTCTATCTAGTTTTTTCTCCTCACTGAGAAGACGGGACTGCTGACTTCACGTGGCACAAACACCTGACTGTGATAGGTGTAAATGACAACTCCATTTGCCCATCCTGCTTTGAAGAGGATGATACGGTAGAAAACTTCTTGAGCTTCGTGCTGGCTTGTTTGTTTATCATCGATTTATCTAGATTCGGCCTTTTCTTTTTTGTCAGTTTCTGAATTTGAAGTTTGACATAAAAAGCTTTGCAGTTTTGTTGTTTCAAGTTTTGTGTTTTAAAATGCGAGTAACGAACATTTTTCGCATCACTTTAAAACTCGGAGTGATAAAAATAAAAATGATGCAATCAACACAAATAAACTATTTGACAAATACATCACATGCAAATTCATGAGTGAGCCGAACATGTGAGGAGTTTATTTAGTGCTCTTAAAAAATGTAACTCCTCGGAGCGAAATCGTTCTTTCATGGTTTTACGAGCTCTGTTTTTTAAAACTTGCAAGTGTGTAATCACATTATGTTATTAAATAGAACACAAGAAAATACTTTATTTTTATTTTTGCCACTCCGAATTTAGTTTTGGAACTCATCCGCGATGCGAAATTACATCGTTAGATTTAATCTTCACATTTTTTGATGAGCTTTGGGAATATGTTAGAAATGAGCATAAGGGTGTCCACCGAAACCAGTAAAGTTTTGAGAGGGGTCTACCTCTGGTTTACGCTAATCTCCGAAACCACTTAACCGATTTCACTGAAATTTTGTGGGTGTGTGTTGGTTCCAACTTAAAAGATAGGATAGTTTTGAACCCGCGAAAAATATTTTTTTTTCATCGAAATTTTTTCTATGCCTCGCATCGTATTAATATGTATTCACGTTTTGGAGAATAAACAAAATAATAATTATTTCCGTTGAAATAAAAGAGTAGATTTTCGGTTTTAATGTTTTTAGTTATTTCGAATAATTTTATTTACAATAAATATAAACGAGCGATTGGAGAGGTCCGTATTCGTGGGGATGTAGCGAGCGATTAAAAAACTAATTTCTCTCTTGCCTTTTAGGCAGCTTAACATTAGTTATTACATATGTAGAAATTCACCATGGGTTTAAGCGTTTCCGTTGAGTACAAAAGTAAGTCTTAATTTGAAGTATTAAAAGGTAAGTATGTATGTATGCAATAATTTTAAGGAAAGTATTCAAATTTTAGTGTTGGTATGTTTACATTTTACTTTAAAGTATGAATGAACAATTTAAATTTAAGACTTTAGTTAGTTGGCACTCATGTCTTCAACAATATGTATATAAAAATCCCGTGTCCCGCATAACCGATTTCAATGAAATTTTGTGGTTGGGTATTGTATTTGTATTGTATACAAGCGAGAGACAGATTTGAACTTCTGCATAAATTTCTCTATAAGCATTACCTTCATATAACGGAAAATAATTTGAAAGCAACCCCGTCATCATTTTGGCATTATTTAAATGCAAAGCGCAAAACAAACGGCCTTCCATCAAGTCTAGAATTAAATAGCGAGCGCTCAAATAACACGCTAGAAGCATGCAATCTATTTGCCAAGTTTTTTCAAAACGTTTACTGTGAGTTCAACCCACGCATGTGCTCATCTCACCAGCAATTTACTGAAAGACTTGAAGACTTTCTTATATCTGAAGATGAATTTTTTGCTGCAATTGTGGATCTAAAGCCAAGTTGTAAATATGAGCGTGACGACCTTCCAGCAATATTCTTCAAACACTGTGCTTGTCACATCATTGAGCCTATTGCATTTTTGTTTAACCTTTGTCTCAAGAATGGAGTTTTTCTCGACCGCTGGAAAGTTTGTTCAATTTCTCCAATCTTTAAGTCCGGTGATCGCAGTGACGTGAAAAACGGCATAAATGCAGAATACGTACAATTCTCAAATTAAAAAATTTCATATGGGGATCGATAGAGATCATTGAGGTGAGTGTAAC
Organism: Rhagoletis pomonella; assembly: GCF_013731165.1. Classification (NCBI taxonomy): domain Eukaryota; kingdom Metazoa; phylum Arthropoda; class Insecta; order Diptera; family Tephritidae; genus Rhagoletis; species Rhagoletis pomonella. The sequence goes on along the minus strand of NW_023460796.1, from coordinate 1,731 downwards.
GATGTATTTTTTTTTTTTGGGAAACAACAACTACAACAATTATTAAAGGTCAAAGTTCAAACTAAGCATTTTCTCAAATTAATATTTCTCTTCTTTCGCCTTTTCTTCGCAACACAGAAAGAGAATTCTACTTTGTGAGGGTTATAATCCATAAGTGCGGCCGAAGGCCGCCTACGCAGAAAGGTGTTCTCTGCAAAAGGTGTTCAGCGCATTTTCTTCGCAACACAGAAAGAGAATTCTACTTTGTGAGGGTTATAATCCATAAGTGCGGCCGAAGGCCCCCTACGCAGAAAGGTGTTCTCTGCGAAAGGTGTTCAGCGCCTTTTCTTCGCAACACAGAAAGAGAATTCTACTTTGTGAGGGTTATAATCCATAAGTGCGGCCGAAGGCCGCCTACGCAAAAAAAAGTTTATACACAAAAACCCTGTATACTTTTTTTCCATATTAATTCCATTTTCGTGAAAACTATAAAAAGGTATATGTATAAATATGTATATCAAATTAAAGAGAATTAAATTCTCTATCAAAATTGTCCAATTCCTTGAAGAGGTTTTCGAGAAATATTAATTTGAGAAAATGCTTAGTTTGAACTTTGACCTTTAATAATTGTTGTAGTTGTTGTTGCCCAAAAAAAAAAAATATACCGTTATGTTCACCTCAATGGTCTCTATCGATCCTATTTTTTTTTTTTTTAATTCGAGATTTGGTGGTATTGTGCATTTGTTCCGAAGATAGGATATAACCCAGTCAGTATTAAAAATGTACAAAAGTGTTCTCTGCAAAAGGTGTTCAGCTCCTTTTCTTCGCAAAAAAGAAAGAGAATTCTGCTTTGTGAGGGTAGAATCCCTAAGTCCGGCCGACGCCCGCCTACGCAGAAGGGTGTTCAGCTCCTTTTCTTCTCAAAACAGAAACACCCCCTCCCCCTCCACCCCCACTCCAAAAACGACCTGCAAATAACTAAACATTTCCCCTTTTCCTAGTGCACTCTACGGGAATCAGGTAAAAATGGACGGAACAAATCAAGTGATATCAATCGACGCGTTTTAACACGAACAATAACAATCCGTCGGGGTATTAAGATTTTTAATTAATTTCAGAGTTATTCACACAAAACACTTTGCACTTTTCGCACCATGTTTTGATGAATTTGATGCAAATAAATGGATAAAATTAAAGTTGTTCTCTGCAAAACTTGTTCAGCCCTCCTTCTTTGGCAACACAGAAAGGAGAATTCTACTGCCTGAGGGTTATAATCAGTAAGTGCGGCCGAAGGCCGCCTACACAGTAAGGTGTCCTCTGCAAAAGGTAGATTGTTTATCTCAAAATACAGTTTGACTATTTTCTTCATTCCGGTAGGTTCTGCAATTCATTTCCGAGTGAATTTGAGTCAAGTTCGCTTAGAATTCAAATGGGCAGGGGTTGAAATTCTCTATATATATACACTCATATTCATATTCAGATTGAATAATGCTATAAGGAATTCGTAAGCTTCCAAATGCAGTGTTTACTTTGACCACAAGCTTTACTATTCAGACTTCTCGTTTAACATGCATAACATACATGTCCTATTAAAGATGGATGTCCATGTTAATTTAAAACAATTGGAGGAAAAAATTATAAGAGCATAAAAACTTTATTAAATTGGTATCCATGACAATTACATCGTCATTCGTTTATACAGCCGAAACTGCAGTTTCAAATGCGTAAATGCGTTAAGTAGTCATGTCTTTT
>NW_023460795.1:0-32044 GCF_013731165.1 Rhagoletis pomonella | reverse complement strand
GGGCAGATAAGCGTGTTAGGTGGGTCAACATAAAATGCTATTATATTATTATGTATTATACCAAAAGTAATAAAAAAATGCCATGAAAATGAAAATTATACAAAAAAAAAATTAACAAGTTACGAGTTGTTGATTGAGATCACGTTTCCCCCCACTTTTTCTAATGATATCTTTTTCTATGTTTTGTTTGCCTTTAGTGTACGAAATAGGCTTTATACACTGTTACGCTTGAAAATTATGAAATATTATAATACTTTACTATAAAATTTAAAGCTTCCTTTCCTTTCCTATGCACCGATTACACCGTGCAACAGTAAATTTTACACAAAAAAAAAATGTTTATATTCGCAAAACTATGGGTAAATTATAGTAAAACTGCGTACTTAGTTTTTTCTCTGATGTCAGGATTTTTTTGTAAAAGGACTTTGAAATTTTAAAAGTATGATTATTTCAAAAAATTATTTAAAAAATTCAGCACAGTGTAGAATAACAATAATGGTGTCATATAAAAGAAAAAATTCTGAATATCCTTGAAAATTTGCAATATTTTTTTTTTCGAAAAAATTATTGTTTGAGGATCTCAACATCGAATTTCCTCATGTAAACTTTATTAACTTGAAAAGATAAAATTTATTAAAAACGCATTTTCAATATCTACCCCAAAAAATTTTATTGTTTTTAAATTCTACAGAATTTTCTCTCACATTTGGTACTCATATTGCTATTCTACATTGCACTGATTTTTTTAATAATTTTTGAATTAAGCATATCTTTAAAATTTCAAAGTTCTTTGAAAAAAAATCCTGACATTCGCGTGAAAAACTAAAAACGCAGTTTTACTATATTTGGCCCATAGTTTCGTGAGTATATCGATTTTTTTGTATGTTTTGAATTTTTTTTTTGTCTTTGTCGCACGGTGTTATCACTATGTGACGCGATCGCCATACAGTTAACAAGCTACATAACTATTTTCACACAAAACAACAGTCGTAGCACCGAAAGGTTTTCCAGTTACCCAAAACAGGCAACTAAAATTTCAAAACTCAAAAAAAAAAACAAAAATCGTTAATCGAGGCGGCAAAAATAGTAATAGCAGCAAATTTGTACGATCAACAATGGTGAAGATCACTACGTAAAATATGAACTACCCACAATAATAACTAAGGAAAACAATCGCACTGTAAGTACTGCATTGGCGGAGTCGAAGAGAAGGCGTACAATTGCTGGGAAGTGGTGTTAAAATCATAGCCATTGGCAAATTATACGCAACACACAACTGATTGTTTTTGATTGATTCACGGTGGTGGCGGTGGCCGCTTGGCCGCCATATGTATAACCGCCTGATCAGCAGCAACAGTGATCGACGACGATGATTGGCGATCGGCGATCGGTGATCGGTGATCGGTGATCGGTGATCGGTAAATAGCACAAAAGGCAAATACAATCAATCTCCTACTTAACTCTTTAGCTTCAGCTGCTAAAAATTGTGTGAATCTAAACTTAAATCGCAAGTCTCAAGCTAAATACAATTGCTGCTGCCGTCATGTGATTATTATTTGCTGCTGTTGTTGTTATGTCATATCAAAGGGTCTGAATAGACTGCAAAGCGTAATATAATGAATGCTGCGATTATTTATTTATTACGTGAACGTATTTATGTACATACATACATATGAACGTACTGCACTGAGCAGGCGAATAAAATTACCTTCATTTATGTGCATACATAGATGGATTATACGAGTAGTAGAGGCTGCTTAGAAGCAAAAGGCGTTCTAATACAGCACTAATGCATATATGTATGTACATAAATATCTATGCGATGAGTAGTGAATGATCGTTCTGACAACTGCTGAATGAGCGGCCGAGCGGCTAGCCAAATGGGTTGGCGATTAATCAAAAGTTTGTAGGTAAGGTCGTTGAAAGTTAATCTGTGATTTAATTGCGCTAATGAGTGAAATAAAGGCGATTATTTGGTAGAAACAATTATTTAGTCCATTAGTGGTGTGGTATTGAAGGAATTAGATTGCATATCAATTAGAAAATTCACTCAATAAATATAATGTATTTTATGAGCACCCAATTGGCGGATTTTAAAGTGACTAAGAAGTTCATATTTCATATGAATCAGCTTGATACTTCCATTAGCAAACTGGCTGGAAAATGATTTTGGATTTATTCATGCAACTGCAGGCAAGTTGCCATGCAGTCAGATAAAACGCTCTAGCAAAATGGAGCGATCCAAGCATTGATCACGAAAAAATAAGAGATATCAATTGTATATGTCTAGACTACACGATAACTACTTACTACCAGTTGGGAAAATGATTTTATCACAGCGATTCCTTCGAGCAACGCATGGAAAGAAAATGCAGCCTTGGTAACTTATTCTAACTCTACTTCCATATATACAGACAGCTCCAAAGCTGGCGCACGGGGGTATAGGGAGTGGTGTATACTCGCGGAAACTTTCCCTCAAATTTTGCTTCCGTTTGCCAGATGATTTCAGTGCATTTCGAGTTGAGTTGATAGCTATTAAGGAAAGCTCGATTAGGCTTAACCTACAAAAAAGCGTAATTTTTACGGTTAGCCAAGCCGCTACCCTACAAGAACATGTAACGCAGAGCTGTAACGTAAATGCATCTTATACTCCCATAGAATGTTTACGTTAATTTCCTAAGGGCGACACGAAAAATCTAACAGGATATCGTGTTATAGATATGTTATGTGTAACATATGTTTCGTGTACGTTCATCCGGCAAATTGTGGCCCACCAAAGCCCATTTTGTCGAACTCGCAAACAAAAGCTGGAGCAGAGCGCCAACATGTGGATTACCAGGTCAAATCTGGCGCACATTCGAAAAGGATAGGTACTAAGGATGATTGTTGATTGTCTGCCCTCTAAAGGGCCTTCCTTTCAAAGTCCAGCAGAATTGAGAGAAATAAATTCACTGAATGCGTGTATTGTGGAACTATTCTCCGCCATCTGTTGTCAAATTTGGTTTAGAGATTTACTTATATTCATGAGTTCGATTAAGTTGGTGTGCCAATAGAATCACTAATTTCCTTCTTTTTTGTTTTCTCATTGTCTCGTTTCTAGTTAAGTTGTAGGTTTAAAATATCTCGTATTAATTGCAGCTAATTGCTGAGTTCTTAACACTCAGCACAGCAGTCAATCAATTAATCAAGTCGTCACCTAAGGTCTCACATTATCTGGAACTGCTACGTAAACTCAATTCTAAAAAAGTCTTACTATTAGCAGCTGAAGCTCTCTGTACTTCAGTATAAACTAAGCTTTCTACTGAATTGCACGTTTCGTTAGCTATGATATAATTTCCCAACAACCATCAAATTTGCAAGCATTAGGTAAATTTGGGAGATTTAATCACTCTACTGACAATCAAGTTTTGCTATAAAGGCATTATTATCGCAAAGCACTTCCTCAAAAAGTGTGGAGGTTAGGGTAGCCATGGCTGAATTATATGCTGAAACAAATCAGTTCCAGTGCATTAGCAGACAGACTCTCTAAAGAGGACACTATTTCGGCAGTCGCACCAAGATACAACAGCTTCAGTTTTTAATGTTTAGAGCAAGGCATATTCAATATACAAATAGTCAAAAGAGGCGTTTCTGTATCACGAAGAACTTTGAAATGTAATATTGAATAAAAGGCAACAATTATGCTCAGAATTTGTTTCTTAACCTCAAATGGTATAAAAGTTCATACAGTTTTCTTGAACTATTCGCCGTAACTATTTTTCGGGACTCACCAACCGAAATAATGGATGCTCTGGAGCTCAAGGCTGTAAGTAGCGGCAATACGAAAAATATCCTTCTTATGTCTATGATTTTTAATAATTTTTTTAGTTGACGGTGTTGTACATTTTCTTCCATGTAAAGTAAGCTGTTCAGTTTCCGCATAAAAAAAATTCATATCAACGCAAACTCTTATGCACTTGAAAATTGCACTTTATTGCACTAAAATTTATTGGTTTATAAATCTGTATACCTAAAAATTTTATAAAAATTCAAAAAGAAAAATTTTGTTGTGAAATTTGTGTATAACAATTTGATTTTTCGTGATTTTTTTGGTTTAGGCGAATCCTTCAATTATTTTCAACTAGTTTTTATTATGTAGCATTCATTGACTAGAACAGGAGAAATGATTTTCTTCAAAATTGCTACGTTATCTGCAATTTGCACAAAAAATTTAATGTAAACAAATAAAAAATCGGTCTCTTGCAAATATTAATCAAATTGAATGAAAAGTGAAGGCTTCAGTGAATTATGAACATTAAATACCAGTTTTGAACCACTGTGCGTCGTCTGTGCGTAGTATTTCAGGCCATATATCCTCGTAGAACAATTATTGTTTTAAGTTACATTTCATAAACATTTCGCTGGGTTCTTGGTCTGCTCATCGCAATCTGATAAACGTATTACTTTCTCAAAATACAAAAAAAGTGAATCCAATATGGGGAACGAATGTTGTTAACAATGTATTCGATTTTTACAATACCCGGGTGGAACCACGCGCAGGTTGCAGGCCCATATTTTACTTTTTGTAATTTCCTAATATTTTTTAATTTTTTGTATATAATTATAATTTGTTTGTGTATATTTTTTAAGTATTTCATATTTCTTCTGCCTTGTCTGTAAGTTCTACATCGAGTAATTGGTTTTTTGATTCCTCTTCATTCCATTTCTTAAAAGTCATCCACCGCCTTATTAGAATTTTCAAAATCTGACCTCAGATTCATAATTAGCTACCCCAAGATAACAAGATGATAGACAGTTTCATAAAAATATAAGCATTTTTTTTTATCATCCGCCATACTGGATCCGCTGTTTTGAATTTTGCAAATTTGAATTCATATTCTTAATCAGCGAACCCAAGAACCCCTTGTACGAATTCTCATTAAAATCGTTCAATGGCTTCATATTTTCGCCAGCTTAAATCAGCTACTGGCCCATAGTGCACTGAACCGAACCGCATCAATATTCGGAGCGGTTTACAGGCCTGTCAATTAAATACATATGTAATGGAATGGAAAAGATTTATCGAAAATGCATTAACTCATTTACATCAGTATGCATATACATAGTTATACAGCTTCGCTCGGCTCTGCTTCTTACTATATGTACAACGTATACTTAAAAAGTACAGACTTATGGACCTTAAGGAGGTATCTAATAGTAGTATGTACTTGAAAGGCTGCCACATCTCAACAGACCACTCATTATACGACACCCTTTCACACAGCTTATTTTAAATACAATATAATAATTGCTCCAACAACAAAGAATGCACTTTGAACGCACTTAACTTAGGCATTGGGGAAATTGTTAGAAATTTCCTCAGATCTAACTAATGCAAATTTAGTGCAAATAGAGTCGATAAATTACGAAGCGAAAAATCTCAAAAATGTACAAAGTACAACAGCACAAACGGTGCAGCAAACGGTGAGTAATCCAATCTGATCATACTTAGTCGTCATAGCGTCAATTAAGGGGCTAATAAAGTGACACAATCGAATAATCTTACAGTGGAAAAAAGGAAAACAATGCATTTTTAATGAAAGAACAAAACAAATCGAAATTTAAATTCGAGATTTGGGATTTGATAATGAACTGCAACTAAAAACCAATAACAAAAAAAAACGATCAATAAAAAAACTACAGAAAAAAAATGATGAAATCTTTTCAAATTTACATAAACAATTGCCATAAGCAAACTATCAATCGTACAGAAAATTTACTGAATAAATTTAAACTGCTGTGGTATGCAAGTAGCAATGTCCGCATGCAGTTTGTCTATTTGTATTTAATAGTTACGGCAGTGTGTGTGTGTGTGTGTGACGCAAGATTGCCTGCTTAGTCGTTCGATTTACACAAATTTACCACGATCGATCGCCTGAGCGCACATACCTAGATCGCGCGCTCGTGTAAACGTAGATCAAACGATCGTTGCGGCATTGGTGCACTTAAAAAAAAATGCAAGTTTGACATTTAAATATTGATTTGATTTTCGATACTAGTTTTCTTCTGTGAGAAGGTTTGTTTACAAATCGAAGTAAGCAATTAATTTAATTTATGTTGTTTGCGCCGCCCTCCTTTAATTTATCTTTGATTTTGTGTACGAACTTGCCAAGTCTTGCTTTTGGCTTATCTTGACTCGTAACCTAATTTGGACACATGGAATTAAATATCATAAAAATAATTTTAAGGCTACCAGCACCATCACAAACATACATATCTATTGACAAACAGGTGGTGTAAATCTATTAAAAAAATGTAAAAAAAATTTAAGCCCCATTATAGAAACCTTAAAAGCATCCAACACACACTGATCGAAAGTAGCAGTAGCTGCAAAAAAGCCGAACAAATATATAAAGGTGGGGACTTTTTAAAACGATCCCGAAGTCACTCTATGCAGACAGACCTCCGACTGTATTTCTGCTATGAAGAACACCTTCTCATGAAAATACAATCGTCGGTGGGGGTCGGCGTAAAACTGTAGGTCGCTCCCCTTTGTGTAACAACATCAAGGCGCATGACACAAATCGGAGGAGAAGCTCGGCCAAACACTTACATATGCATTGTGTAAGCGCCAATTTATTACACCGGCACAGAAATAAAAGAACCTCGAGTGCGAAGACTGCCACATGGTAGGTTCCTTTCCTTGTGGGGTATCCAACGGCCTCTAGGTGGTCCTAACTCGGGTTTGGTTATTTACGCGTTTTTATGCTTTCGACAAAATCCGATCAATTTAAGAAAAAACACATCACCCATTTTGGATCCGTGATTTTGCATGTCTTTTAAAAATTTTTAAATTTCCGTAGTCGCTATTCATGCAGCTATGAAGAGTCACTCAATCTTAATCAATGGTAAGAATAAGCGATATTTCAGTTTAAAGCAGCGATGGGCAGAGAGAGCTTTTACTCTGCGTGCGCCTATACAAAATATATAGAAAGCTTAAAAGAGCTTTGCCCGCGGGCAAGGCAGTGCCCATCGCCGGTTTAAAGTCAAAAACAACCAATGAATTCACTGACAAATCGATTCCTCAAGCTACACCCACCTCTAGGACTGTAAAACGGGCTTAAGAACCAATCCCGAGGTTGGACCATCTAGAGTTCTTTTTTTACCTCACAAGGAAAACAACCTACCATGCGGCAGTCTTCGCACTCGGAACATTTTTTGTGTATTGGTGTTATTATTATTAATTAGAATGATTATGTTTATACTGTTATTTGCTTTTTTTACCTTGTTTTTAGTGTTTGTGATATACATATATATGTATGTATCGTTACCTTAATTCACAAAGGTCCTTACCAGCAAATTTTTTATTATACAGAATCAAAAAAACGTTATTATTTTTTCTTTTTTTTTGTTATTATTAATACTTTTATTTTTTTATGAATGATGTATATTTTTTTTCTTGTTCTATTATTTATTATGTTTTATTTATTTTTCTATTATTTATTATTTATTTTGATTTACTCATTTTTTCTAATATTTATAATTTATTTTATATTCCTTAATTTGTTATTATTTTTTTTTCTATCTGTTTATTCTTTTCATTGTGAGCTGTATTCATTTTCTTTCTTATTTTTATAATTTCAACTATTTATTTCTTTAATTTCTTCCGATTTCTTTATAACTTTTTTGAGATTAATTTTATTTTCTGCAATGTTTTCTTTTTATTTGTGATTTTTATTTTTTGTTTTTTATTTTCTACAATTTTTTATTTCCTTAGATATTGTAATATTTTACTCTGCGTGATTTTTTTTTATTTTGTAGGGTATATTTTCTGTGATTTTTTATTTTTGGCGATTTTTTTTTATTTTTGGTGATTTTTAATTTTTGTGATGTCTTAACACTTTTTGTTTTCAATTTTAATATTTTTAGTTTTAAAAATTTGTTTTTCGTTCTACATTTTTTTTATGTCCTGTAAGTTTTTTAATTTTTATGATCTTTTTTCGGTTCTATTTTTCCTGCAGTTCTTTTTTTAATTTGTGTGATCTTTTATCTGTTATTTTCTGTTGTTTTCATTTTATTGGATTTGGGTTTAATTTTTGTGGTTTAGTTGTAATTTGAAAATTTTTGGTTTTATAAATTCTTTCTGTTTTATTTCATTTATTTTTTTTTGTTAAATTTATTTTCTTTCATTGAATTTTATTCTGCTTGTTTTGTTTTATTTGTTTAGTTAAGTTCTTTTTTTATGGTCTGTTTTTAATTGTAATATTTTTAGTTTTAAAAATAGCTTTTCGTTCTGTATTTTTTTATTTTCTGTGTTTTTAGGCTTTCTTCTGTATGAACTATGTATAATGAATGAAGGCACTTTAAATTACCGCAAAGCATTTAAGAATTTCGGCTCAGTTTTTATTTCCTTTAGTTCGAAAATCACTAAAACAAATATCTACAAAAAAAAGTTCAATGGCAAAAATAGTTTCACTTTTCTTCAAAGTCGCGTCTTCAAACGCTTGAATTGTAATCTTCAAGGCACATAAATTACAAAAACAACCGCAAATAGTTCTAAGCCAACAACAAAACAACACAGACGATAAATGTCAATAATGCATCAATTAGAACCATCGCACAGACTTTGTAAGAACAAAGCAGGCCAGAAGGAAGAATGCAAACACTGAACGACAACGACGCTAATTACACTTTGATGGTTTAAAACAAAACAAAAACACTAAAAATGTAAGTAATATACCACAGCTTTGTTAAAGAACAATTTAATGGAAAAAATGATTAAAAAAGAGAAACCAACAATACAACACGGAAATGACGAGCCAGACAAATGCACACGCCCCTTAAAGTTCAAATGCAGTTAAATTCATAGAAGTCATGTAAAATGAAGAAGTTACTTCAAAACAAACTTGAATATCGGTACACAAAAGGCGATCGAAGACAAGCGATCGAATGCAACACGACCGCACATAACAAAGTTAACAAACAAACTAAACGGCAGAGGTAAGCTTGTGCTCCCAGTTGATGTATGGGGCAGAGTTGCGACTGGTGCTGATGGCATACCGGCTGTGTTGGTGGTAGTGGTTTCGCTCCACACTAATACAGACAAAAAAAAGATACTAACTTTACATGGGCATGAGAGTTGGCGCGATCGTCAGCCGTTGGTGGAGTATTGTCTATGCATTAAGCTCGGAACACTTTGACGACAGCAGCGACAAGCAGCATCTGTTAAATTTTAAATACACACGTTCTTACGGACACAATTATTTTGACGACAGCACGACATCTTGGCTGCAGGACTGCAATTGTCGACGTCGCCAAATTAAATCTATTTCTAATTTTGCCGGCGACAATGAGTAGATGTAGTGCTGCAAAATTAAATTGTCGCAAAATTAATCACATATTCTTGATTGTTCATGTTTTTCTTATTTACTTAAATAAAAATACACAATTTGTGAAATAAATATACCAAAATGTCAAACTTTAAAATCAGCTGTTTGCTATGTCGCTGAGGTCTTCAAAATGTTTAAGAAGCTGGCTTCAAGGCGACATTTGTCGACAAAATGATGTCGCTGTCGTTACGTCGTGAAGTTGCAGTCGTCAAAGTGTTCCGAGCTTTAGGATGAGAGTGTATTAATGAGAGACGCACAACTCTCCAAAATCGTGTCAACACAATAGTGAATATAATATACACGATATATTCGTATATGTATGTACACATGCACTAATGCAGCTATGTAGTTAATAAAAAGCTGAGAGTTGCAAGGGTCTTTTTTTTGTATGCGTAGAACATTCTGACTGCAACAGGAACGGCAACAACGATAAAAGCAATAACAACTTGGAATAGGTATGTATTAGGGATGTTAATTTTTCAGCTTTTTCCGATGCCGGGATTTTCGGGATGTCCCGCGATTTAGATATTCATTACTTTTTAACAACTTAAATCGAAAAAATAGTTTCTACCACAAAACAAACAATATATAAATGGGTTTGAAACCTCCTTTTTATTTAAAGTGACGTTTTTATTTTTTCTCTCTGAAGTGAGGATTTATTTTAAAGGACTTTGTAATTTCAAAGCATATGATTGATTCCAAAAATTATTTAAAAAATTCAATGCAATATAGAATAAAAATATGGGTACCAAATGCAAGAGGAAATTTCTTTAGAATTTAAAAAAATTAAGATTTTGTGCATTCACGAGGACGAATAGGTAATTTTTTAAGCTGATAAAGTTAGAGGGACCAAATTCGACGATGTTATCGACTTTATATAAGTCCTTAACATATAATTTTTTCAAAAACAAATATTGCGAAATTTCAAGGATTAAGTTTTAAAAGGACATTTTCAATACTTACCAGTCCTTCTGCACTAAAAACTTGAATCTGTTTAAATTCTACAGGATTTCCTCTTTAATTTGAGACCCATACTTCTTCTCTACGCCAATTTCTCTGAATTTTTTAAACTCATTTTTGAATTACTGACGTCAGAGTGAAAAACTAAAAACACAACTTCACTATATTTAGCCTATGGTTTCGCGAATATATTGATTGTGTGTGTGATGTGTGTTTAAAATTTACTATCGCGCAATGTTATATGTATAATGAGCTAGACATTTATAAAAAAATATTAATTATTAAATAAAAAAAGAAATATAGCCAAAGCTGGTCAAGAAAAGGAGTTTCTATTATTGCCATCAGTGCAAATTACAAATCCCGAAAAACTCGGGATTATTTGCCAAGAATCCCGGAATTTTTGGGACCTTAAAAAGTCCGGGATCACGGGATGCCGGGATTCCGAAATTAACATTCCTAGTATGTATAGAGACGTTGTTTCAATTAGTACTCGTAGTATTGTTGCGATTATTGCGCATAACCGGCACGCAATGCGTAGGAAACGGCACAACACGACAACGACAACAACAACAACAAAAACAACGATGTAATTTAACAATGTAGCAACAATTTTGCAGTTGAGTACAGAGCGAAATATGTTTGCGTTGGAGTATTACAGCCCGTAGTGACTCTTTGCTGTCGCCGTCGTCGTTGCCATATCGCGAGTGAAGCGCGACGAACAGTTGGTGAAAAAAGAAGAAAAAAATTTTTGAATATATGTGTATGTATGTATTACATTGAATTAAACCAAATTAACCAAAACTAAATTAAGGAATATCTAATAAAATAACATACAAAAAAAAAACAAATATAATATTTAAAAATTAACAAACATATGTATGTATGTATGTATGGAAAGGAATCGAATTATGGTAGGTCAGAAAAAGCACAATGATTTTCCAGGCACTCAAGACGTAGATGCTTATTGTACCTTCACCGTAGAGAAAGTAGGGGAATACGAATTGGGAAAGTTTTGCTAGAATAGAACATTCTAGAATCGACCAAAGTTGAAATTAGACGTTGGACTTCCAACATTGACCGATCCGTTAACCGGCTGGCTAGGATACTAAATGTGAAATACGGGCTATCCTGTCCTGTAGCTAGGCCACGTACCTACTAAGCCGAAAGCAGTCTGGTGGAATGCTGAGCTAGAACAGCGTAAATTGTTGGCTACAAAACTCTTCAACAGGAGGATTTGAAAAATTATGGGAAAAGTTTTAACGAATACAAAAGTCAAATAAGAGCAGCGAAGAAAGATTCCCGACAGAAGTCAACAAATTAGAAACAATAGGAAGCATCAGGAGGCCAGAAGGCTCATGAACCTACTCCAGCCAGTAGTCTTGGGAAATATTGATGGAAACACACTTCTCAGGTTGCACGGATCTTTCAGTTAACTTTCCTGCATTTATTCCAGCTCGTCGATCGGGAGATAGTAGATAAGGAGAAGGTAACATGGACTATCCACTCGTTTGATACCCACAAGTCCTCAGGACCAAATAGGGTAGTGCCAATCTTGTTACAACACTCCTGTGAAAGTATGGTACCCCATGAGCAAGTTTAAAAGATGCTTGGCAGACGGGTACCTACCCAAAGCTTGCACGGAGGTGTGGGTGATATTTATTCCAAAAGCAAGGAAGTTAAACCACTCCTCCATAAAGGATTTTAGACCAATAAGTCTATCATCGTTCATACTGAAGACACTAAATAGACTTGTTGACCTATTCATGCCTATCGTAAGGGCAAATCATTCGATAGTGCTCTCCACGAAGTGTTCGGTACCATTGAAAGGTCACTGGAATAGAGGGAATATACCTTATCCAGCTTCTTAGATGTTGAGGGCGCTTTATGCCAACGTCAAAACGGAAGCAATTGGTAAGGTCCTTGCGTGGTTCGACTCGGTGCTGAAAAGCACAGTAATCAACTCAACTGTAAGCACAGGGCCCGCGATTATAAGAACAAGAAAAGGAAGTCCGCAGGGATGGGACTTATATCATCCCTTGCCAACAATTAGTGAGCTGATATGAACGGCATTGGGCAGTGTTTCCGACTAGACAAAACAAAATGGGCTAGAACTTAGCCCTTTTTAAACTGAACTTGTATTGTTCTCGAGGAATTTGCCTGAAGCTTGCCTCCGAGGCGAAATACTTAGGTATTATTATCCTTGACTCCAGACTCACGTAAAGAAAACAGCAAAAAACATGAAATTTTACTTGAAGCCACCGCAAGTATTCCTATCAGGCGCAAACTGTAAAAATACGCAGAGGCTAAGTGAACAAAATTGGGGAAGCACGTCCATTACCTCATGCCATCCTAGGATTTTATTAAGTCTTAAGATTTTCATTCATTTCAAACTAGGGAGGATCAGAAAAGCGGCCTACTGTCGGTAAATGATGGTGTTTTCATCTACTCCGATGGGTCAAAGATTAAAAAGGATAATCGGTTCGGGTCTGTACCTTCAGATAAGGTAATCATATCGCCTACCTACTGCAGCGTCTTTCAGGCGGATGTCTTGGCCATAGATATGGCGGTTCATCGTATACGGGATAATAAGTGTCTCGTCAGGTAACGTCACTATATTCGTTTACAGCCAGGCGGCATTGAAAACATTAGATTCTAAGGTTGTTAAGTCGAGAGTAGTTCCGAAACGTCGTGCATCGTTGGCTTCGCTGACCCACGTCGAAACCTCTCTGACGAAAACGAAATAGCCGATGAGATGGCTAGACAAGGCTCATAAATGCATATTAGCGAAGCGGATAACTCTCTGCCACCACCGATTTCTTTTCTGCTAAGAAAGAATGAAGAAAGATGTAACAAATTACCTTTGATTGAGACTCAACAAGAGTCGTACTGTAGAGTTATTGACACTAAGGGGGTCTGCAGTAAGGGCTGTTACCGGCGTCATCACAGGCCATCGTGCTATAGCACCACTGCAGACGTTGTCGGGTGGAGGAAGAGGAATCGATTCACCACGTCCATTTTAATTCCCGGTTCCACAAACAAGGCGTCACGCTTTCTCATTAGTTTGGGAAGATAGCGAGGGTGTAAATATCGGAGCTCCACAGCTTCATCCGAGATAATAAATGGTTTAACAAACACCAAACTGATAATATGGAATAAATTCCATTAGAAGGATGTACCTCCTCCTGGCACTTATAGAGGGTATTCACAAGCGGCAAGTCTGCATCCAAGTAGGAGTATGAGTCATCATTTTTACGTGCCTTTCTAACCCCACCTAACCTAGGTTGGCGTGGCTCTGCAACCAGACCATTTTATGAACCTTAGAGGTTGCCGAGAATATCTAAAAACAAAAACGCAGACTTGCCTGATTGGATAGTGGCATTTGACCAATCCCTATTTGCGATTATATCGTAATCGACAAATTATTATAACGTTATAATGAGAATGAGTTAAAAAAAAATTACCATTCTTGTCCAGTCAAAAAGCAAGCGATGAAAACTTTAATCCTACTTGGTATATTTCTCAGATGTTTCATAAAAATATGTAGGTAGCAGGTACAAATTCCATCTCTTAATGCTTCCCAAAAAGTGAAATGAAAAAAGAAAATATTAACAATTTTGCTATGGAATTTCAAAGGCTTGGCATTGCAGGCAAATTTTTTTTAGTTTTCTTTTTTACACACAATGACTTATTTATTTATATGCTGATGAGCAGAACAATGTCGAAATGTGATAAACTCATCAATGCTGTCGAAAGAAAAATGAGTAATTGCAATGAAGGCAGTAATGAAGGCAGCAAATCGGGTGAGAATTTTGTTTTCCATCTTTTTTGGGGATTGGTTAACATTTTTGCACAATACCTACAATTGATATTCGCGCATGCGCAATTAATGCAATTATCGTTGTGGTGTTTTTTTGTACTTCTAAAAGTCAAATTGAATTTCTGATCAATCATTTTCTACTTCTTTGCACCTCTTTGAAGCAAAAAATTAAACGCGCACTGTGACAAACGTCTATACACTGCTGTGTCGCAAATGTGTGCATATATACATACATATGTAGTATGTATGTACATCCCACCACCTACTCCGCCCGCTCGACCACACCTAAGTCTAATAAGTAAACATTTATTGGTTATTGGATGGATTTTTTGCTTATTTTTGCTTGAAACTTTTGCCTCTAACACCTTTTTTATGTAAGTACTTAATGTGATCTATGCAAATGCATAAGCGAACAGGGTGATTCAATCGTAACTTTAATTATATTTGAATATACAAGTAATGATATTTCTGATTTATCGTCAAAAATATCATTTAATTTAACGAAACTAAGTGCCATATCAAAATTGATTAATACATTAGTGATGGTATCGATAACAATACCGATCAAGATAGCGATAGAAGTACCGAGTATGAGTTAATAATGATGCTTACATAGCCAATTACATCGATAAATATTTCGATAAGTTTATCGATAATTATGTCTATAAATTTACTGATAACTATTTTTTATACATATTTATTGATAGTTATTTTGATCAAAATATCATTAGGGGTATCGATAAATTTATAACATCATTGTATATATCAATGTACTACTAAATTACATAAAGATCTCTAAGAGGTCCCTGCGGGCCTTGTCGACGATGACGATATCTCGGAATCGTTTTATAGGCTATTTGAATAGATTCTAGACATTCCATTTATATAAGTTACGAAGGCTGAGGCGGTAAGGTCGTACCTGATTAAAATAACGCATCATTAAAAATGTCATAGGGATCTAGGGACCTATATTAATATAAGTTTAATACTATATTATTACATTGGCTTACAACGCCAATCATTCCGATAAATATTTCGATAAAAATATCGTTTAATTTATCGAAAGTTATCAAATATGATGAATATATTAGTTACGATATCGATAGCAACGTCGATAAAAATATAGATAAAAGTATCGAGAGTTTTATTAAGTTAAGTGTAACGATGTATTATGGAAAAGTTAATGGATGAACATTCCGATAAACCCATCGATAAATATTTGGATAATAATAAAGTTTACTGTATCGAAAAGAAGTACGATATGAAAATTTTATAATATAGTAGCTACGTTTCCGATAACAGAGTCGATAAATATAGCGACAAACTATTTACCCATGGGCAAATATATCGATAAATAGTTCTATAAATTAATCGATAACTAGTGCATGCACAAATATGTAAACATGATTGTTTGTATATATCGAGCCTATCTAAGCAGCCGGCTCTGTCTCAGAAAACTTTTCAACAATGCCCTACTTCATAATTTGTTTGAAGAACGCCCTATCTCAGAATTTGGTTCAAAAAAGGACTGTCTCAACTGAAAATATATTGAAAATATGTTGAGATAGGCCATTTTCGGACTGAATTCGGAAATAGGGCGTTCTTGAAAAGTTTTTTTGAGATAGGGAGCTTTCGCACCGGCTGCTGAGATAGGTCGATCTTCTACTCAGCCGTCGATATGTAATATGCATTAAATCCTAGGCAAAGCAATCTGTGTTTTAAATTCAAATCAGATCATTTCGGAGTCTCCGACGTTCATTTAAATGTTTTATTAAATTTTTTTTCACCACCCTTTATCAGACATCAGACATTGCAACCCGTTTTCTTCCACTGTGCAAATATTTGTTCACGCTTAATTCTTAAATGGCTTTAAAGCCAAAGTTATTTAACGTAATTTTTCATCGTCTCTTAACTATTCTTCTTTTTTCTTCTTTTACTATTCCATATGTAGTTAGAAATATTTCGTTTTTAGACGTTAAATTGTCAGCTGTTATGAGGTGTGTACCAGCTCCGCTTGATAGTTTATGTTTCTGTTGTTGTTGTTGTTGTTGCAACTGTCAGCAGTCATTCGACTAATTTATGTGCCACAATATACGGTTAATGCATGCGTGCGAACTCCTGCGGTGTATTTCATGTTAATACTCGTATATCGCATACTTGCAACGCATTAGCCAAATTATACAACATATTTTATGACACCTTTAAAAATGTCATGGCATATTTGTTGCGAGAATTTATGCAAGCATACACATGTGTCTTTATGCATACACATTCTGGTTTACTCAGGCTTGGAAGTATTTATACGTTGGTTAAGAAATTGCGATTTGAGAGTCAACAAGTAGTGATTAGAAGAAAAAAGGTACATTTTCATTCGTTAAGAGTGTGCAATAGCTTAGCATAGTGGATATAATCTGAGCTCTATAAATTAGTTTCTCGCTATTTCTCATTGCGTTTACGAAGAATATTCGCTTAGATAGCCTTTCAAAAAATTAATAGGCGGGTTGGCCACACAAGGAACTCTTTTAAAAAAGCACCTTCTAAGAATACAATACCATTCAAAACATTGAAGGACTTTTCTGGAAATAAGTAAGACAAGTAGTGAAAGTGGCATTTATTTAAAATGTCAACTTTCCGCACATATCTTCTATTAATGTTAGCACTTTCAGTACCTAGATTTCGATCCGTGAACGGATGTTACAATTCGAGCCCTGTTTAAGCCGTCGCAAACTTCAACCGTTGTTCGTCCCAGGAGCAACACACCTTATGCTGTGTTTGTGAGAGTACACTCCAACCGAACTCCACTTCGTTTAAGCGTAATACAAGTAGGGATGGAACTACCTCAAGTCGTGTACAGCCTTTAGGTCACACACGCTTTGTGATCCCATGTTACTCAAGTCAAACGGTAATCACAGCTTCTACAATGAACCCCGCGCAGTGCCCTCTTAGCACCCAAGCAGCCTTCCCGTCTCAACGGAGCTAACCAAAGAGACGAATTTGCACAGCTACTCAACTTTGTTTAGTTGCACAGAATACAATATGCTCTAATAAGATCACAAGCGAGATAATGGTAGTTGCCTAACGTACACTGCACTCTATATCTTACAGTACCGAACGACATAGACCGCAGGGATGCCATATCTACTAGGATGTCCGGTCAGGTAAAGTCGAGTCCGAAATATTCAGTGGTTTCACAGCCCTGTCATCTGCTTACCGGCAGGATAAATGTATGTACGTGCTCTCCTCAGCGCTGAAATCGACATGGTAGTGAGTGACCTGGACGCGCTAGACGATATTTTGTGTTATGGGTAATTGCAGAAGCTCGCAACTGGCGTATTGGACGCTGTCGTTAGCATCGATCTTCTAGCCATAGTATTATTTCCTCATAAACCAGCTGACTTTGCTACCAAGGATCATCGCGCTATACATATGTATATCAACTTCAACAAAGCTGATTGTCACGGCTTCGCGGAAGTTAGCTGACGCTTAACATCACAAACTACCAGGTGTCTCGTCCAAATGGCGTTGGATCAGTCAAAAGCGTTTGACACCGTCTGCATCTCTCTCCCGCAGGCAATAAAAAGGTGGACTTCAGTAGTCAGCAACATTTCGAAATCAAACCTCGAAACCTAGAAAATTTAAACAGGGTGTGGTGGTTTCCCCGATTCCCTTTAATATCTATATATCGAAGTTCCCCTACCCAGCCCCTTGAAGCAGTTTCCACAATCTCATACGCTAATTATTGCTCGATATTGGGATCCAAAGTAAAGCGCTCTCCGATGATTTGACTTCATCAACGCGAGAGGCCTTTCCTCCCCCTCACTCGCCCCCACGAAATTTTCGGCGACCATTTTACCACTGTTTAAGCGACTTACAACACCTGGTGCCTAGAGGTATGCTACACCTTCATTCATTTACATACATACATATCTGCAAGAAAATGTGCATATGATAATAATTCTGGCACCACAAACCAATTAACATTCGGCCACCTTCACTACCTCCGACCCTGTGAATGTCATCATCGGAATTCAATCACCATCAGTTGCAGAAGAACACCTTCAGCTGCCTTAGGATCCACGCTGCTCTGGCACAATTACGGTCTGATTACTGCAGCAGGTTAAACTCCTTTTTACCCATGCTAGACCCCACAGTATATGCTGCATGTGAAGGTTCCCCCCACGACCTTTGCCTTTGGTCCGACCACAACGAAGCAGCACGTTTCACGCACCTAGCGTTAATTAAACTTGACGACAGCGATTGTAGGATTAAGCAACAACTTCACCTGATTAAAAACCAGTCTACCCGTATTTATAAATTATTTTTGTAAGAATAGATAACTAAGCGTCGTTCTTCAGAAATCGCTCCATCAACATTAACCCTTAAAGATAGCAAAACACTTTCAACTAAACTCACCTGCTGCTTAAAACGCTTGCTGGCGCTTCTCTTCAACGTATTGCAATTCGCATTTCTCGCCGCGCGATCCACCTCATCGTCTGCAGCAGCAACGCCTATACCTTGAGGCGGCATGCAGCGCTTACTCAGCTCCACCAGCTCCGAAACAGGTTGTACCTGCCCCGAAAAATAAAACAAGTTTAAGAAATATGTTTTTTTTTTTGTAATTTTCCAAACCCACTCACCTCCACAGTAACCGAATCGCCGCTGTTGCGTATCATCTCGATGATCACCTCACGCGACAACTCACTCACCGGCGTACCGTTCACTTTGAGCAAACGATCGCCAGGCAGCAGTCCAGTCGCACCACCACCCGCACCCGGCTCAGCGAATATGACCGGCTTGAATGTGGGTGCGGTCAGCGATTCGGCGCGATCCAAACAAATCGCTTTGCGTAAACTAAACCCAAAATCATTGCGTGGCGACTTCTGGCGCCTAATAACGAGCTCACGCGCCGGCGGCAGTTGCACCAACTTAATCGGTGGCAATGGCAATTGCACATCCTCGAATGCGTGTACACGCGACCACCGATCGATGCCTTGCGATTCGCCAATAGGACTCAGCGAAAATGGTGGCGTGGCAAAGGAAGAATTTGTCGTATCTGTGAGACTGTCTGCGCTGGGTGATGGCGAGGTCATAACACGCAGATTGCCACTATGATGCTGTGGCAGTTGTGGTGCATAGCGCGCTGTTGTGGGTAGGGTCATGGCGCGTTGTATGCCCACGTTGCCACCTTCGTCGCTGCGCAGACTCTCGACGGAGGTGAAGGCGGTGCCGCCGCTGGTGTGTGGATTAACGCCGCCTGCACTACCGGCGCCACCGACAACACCACCCATGCTACTGCGTCCGGTAGCAGCACCACTAATGCTATTGCTGCGACTACCTTCGAAGGGCAATTCATTTTGCATTGTGTTGCGCATTACAAGCAGTTGTGCCTCGGGCGATGCGATCGTTATCTCTTCGTGTACGTTGGATATGTTGCTGCGTGAGCCCTTCAGTATGCCACGTTTTGGAGGTTTAGGCGGTACGGGAGGCAGTGAACGATGCTGTAATGGAAGAACATACAAATGTGGTTAGTTTGAATTTCGTTTTGAGGTAGAGAGAAATAAATGCATTATACATAGATGAAATGTTTTGGAAGCTTTGCAAAGTATGCTGTGGTATACGCCAAACTAAACTAATCGCAAGTGAATATCTGGAGATGATTTTAATATTACCTTCTATTCTGAAATATAAAGACGAAAATTAATTATTTTTCAACCTGAAAAGTGTCTCGTTTTCGGTCAAATTCAAAAGCAATGTCCAAAGAAATGCTTATTAGAAGACACACCCTGCCAATTTTCCTCGAGGTTAAGTGTTTACAACGGGAACAGAGGCGCTTGGAATTATCCCATAAACCCCTTTAGTCTTACGCATAGAGAAAGAGGCCTGTTGAAATGCACTGAGACTACCCAACCTGACCGCACAAAAACTAAACTATTATTAAAAGAAAAGAAAAGAAAGTTAAAACTATTCATAAAAGATTCTATTGTCTAATTAACAAGCATAGCCCAGATGATAATTTAGGTAGGTGAAGCTATTCTAAAAGACCTTCCCAAAAAGGGCTGAAAAATTGCGTCCTTGCATGGCTTCTAAAAGGGATTTTCCTATTTTTGATTTATTCGAATGTATAAGACTATATTATTCAGCGTTATAAATTAATTTTTATTTACTTTAAATAAGTATGGATTTTATGAATTAAAGAAATAACTTTAAAAGAGCTATGGGTAGCGAAAGCAGAAGCCCTTCAATTTGTGCCACTCCTTACAAAAAAAATAAAGTAGAAAGCAATGTAAAGTAGAAGGCCTCATGACGCTCAGGAAGGCTTTTCGGAAGAGATTTTCAACTCCTGAAATTACCGATGTTATCCTTTATTAAGTCCTACTAGGTTATAATTCATAATAAAAGCTTTTGTAAAGCGGTAAAAACAATGATCAGCGAAGGATCCCAAGGGCTTTAGCAACGAAGGGGCTAATACTCTCGCAAATTGCGCGGATCGACGCAGCCCGTACGGACCTTAGCCTTCCTGACGCCTATGCAAGGGATACATAGATGAGAAAACTTTCAGGTTTTAGTCTACTGGTGTATGTCAAAAGATAAAAGGCGATCCAAGCGGTTTATATGTCACGCTCGTATAATCTCTGAACGATTGCTTGATATTAGGCGGGAGTATCAAAGAACTATCTCTAGATGACTGATAACGCACTGCCAGCTTAGGTACCACTTTTGTAAAATGTAACTTTCTGAGGAGACGAACTGCAATTATAAGTAGTATTATTAGACTTATACACCTTGGGGAAAGATTATCACCTCCAACCACAATCCGTAGCTTGACATCCTCCAACGTACTTAACAGCAATGATCAATAAGAAAGAGCTTCCTTGAGAATAAATATTTATTATAGGATAGATGGTGGTTCCTTTCCGATGATCGCCACCCTAAGGCATGAAAGCTGGAAGCTCTTTAATAAGGCGAAAAGGGACGGATCGTGGCACACCTACAAGGAAGCCTTAAGAAATTTCAAGCGAGCTATGAAAAGGGCTTAGAGGACCTTATGGAAATTTCTATAATTAATTACGGAAGGTCTTATCAAAGGGTAATTTTTCTGCCAGTTACATCCAGTTGCCTAACGGCGAGTGGACTTCATCTCGAGACGAAATGCTAGAAGTTGCTTGTAGATACTCACTTCGCTGGCTGTATTGCTCTCACTCGGTCCTTGCTGAGGCTATCATAACCCACAGGAATTTTAAAAGGGCTAGAAGTTCCCTTAAGCCTTTTTAATCCCCCGGCTTGGATGGCATCTTCCCAGCGGAGCTGCAAGAAGCATTTGACATATTATGTCCAACCTTAGGGTAAATATCAAAAGCATGGATATTGGCGAAGGTCGTCTTCATACCAAAGGCAGGCCAATTACCCTCATGTGAAGCCTAACGATTTTAGACCGATCAGCCTTTCTTCTTTCCTTCTGAAAGACCTCGAAAGTGTACTAGACTAATTTATTCAGCTAAAGATGAATCCTATGAAGCAATCTGATTGCCAGCGCGCCTATTATACAGGCAAATATGTGAACCCCACACCACAAAATGGTTTTCAATATCGAGAAATCCTTGGCATCCAAGGAAGTAACATTAGGTACTTTGCTAGATTAGAAGCTTTTAGTGAAGTCCTCCCAGAAACGATCCCAGATGCGCTGCTGCAAATCAGGCAGGATCCATTTCTGGTGAAGTTTGTCCGTATTCTACTCAGCCGGATAACTATTCATTTGGAGATGGGGTGGGCTTATATCACAAGATATACAACAAGAGATACTCCCGAAGCAGGCGTACTCTCGCCACTCCTTACAATCTAATGGTAAAACACCCTACAATCTTGCCCTAACTGTAACTGCTAAATACCCACAAGTACTGAGTGAACTGTCTGTTAAACGACTCTAAGTAAGAAATGGGGTCTTAAACCCCATATTGTGCACTGGATTTATACAGCAGTCGTACGTTCTACGGCGTCACAGACTGGTGGACATCACTGGATAATCCGTTCGCTAATTCCAAACTCACTAAGCTTCAAAGGGCAGCTTGCATGCTTAACACAGGAGCGCTGCCATCCTCGGCTACTAAAGCCCTGGAAGCACTACTAAACATTATACCCGTAGACCTTTTTGAGAAGCTCGAATGCAGTAAGATTAAGTGCAACGTCAAAATGGTAAGACACCAGATTCGACCACACCATCGTTCTTACCAACTACACCGATACTTTTAGACTGCACTACACCGCCTATCTAGCTCGAGAGCAAGTTCTCCACTCGTATCCATTCGAGGGAGGATAGGGATTCGATTTGGCCTGGGGCTTCCAGGATAACCCTACAACCGTTTAAACGAATGGCTCTGAAATGAATCAAAGAGTGCGATAAACTCGAAGGACCTCTGTCACCAGATCCCTGTTTTAGGCTACTGCAGTGTATTCTAAGCTTAACTCGCGGCCATAAAAGGGGCTGCACTTTGGCTTATCGAATCTTCTCTCAATCTATCTTCAGGAACAATATAGTCCGATAGTACTGCAGCTTTTAAGTCACTTTATTGCTGTGCAACTTCGTCAAAAATTGCGATATAATGTAGAAAAGTGCTCAACGAGTTAGCTGACGCCAACTCTTCTCACGATGCTGGCATACCGCCATTCGCCAGTAAGACATGGCTTAGAACAAACTGCGTCGAGAAGGCAAATAAAGGATCGTCGGAAGAATCCACGTGTGGAACGACTGGCACAGCTTGGACAAGATTAGATCCGACGCACTCATTTGATTAGAAGGCCCCTACTAAGCCAAGTGACCGGTATTATAACGCGTCAAGGCTTGATGGATGGGCCTGACAGCCAAAGACTTCCGCCAAAACTGCAGCGACAAGGAAGAAACTGAGAATGTGGAATACTACCCCTGTCACTGCCCTAACCTTAATCTCCGAGGACAGTATTCACGAGACGATGGTTGATGAATGTGATGATTAACTATTGATGAATGCCGTTTAAGGCGAGTCTAACTGTGGATTAGGGTGTTCGATTATTCGCCTTTTTTCTAAAACCGGCTTTCGTGTTATTCGAAATATTGTAAATTGAAAAAAAACGTTTCTTTTTTTTGAAATCAGAAAAAACGGAACAAACCGGTTTTATTTCAAAAAGATTTCATGCATCGAAAATGCTTATGTTGGTATGAAGTCATGACCAAAAATTACAATAAAGCTATTAACATTAAAGATAGCTTTTATTTAGAAAAGAGCAAAGTAAAACATGTTCACAGTTTTTTTAGATCAAAAATTAAACAAATAAAAATAAGTGAAAAATGCACGTTTGGTCTTATTTTAACATTTCTTATATACTTTATTGCATTTTTTCTCACTTTTCGGATATGCCGAAGTATCAGAGTGCTTAGATGTACCTGCTGGTACTCGGGAGATCCATAGTTAAATTTCAGGTGCCAGAAACATCAAAAAAGGCAAACCTCCGAGTGTCCTTCTTCGGAGCTGGAGTTAAAGTGTAGATCTCTCAATTTAGGGGTTTGCCTTATACCGGAAAGCCTCGAAAACTTCGAAAAAAATCAAAAATTTTATTCAGAAGTCAAGCTTTGTATGAAATAAAAAAACCGGTTTGTTCGATAAAAAAAAATCCGGTTTATTCGGGTTTCAAAAATCAATATTTCAAAAACACCGCCTATAGACATAAAAAAACGGTGGAAACCGGTTTGGAAAAACCGAGTCATTCATCCTACTGTGGACAAAGTGTCTGTCAATACTAAGTCGGCTTAGTACTAAATCGCTCAAAGGCCTGCTTCCAGAAAAGCCGTAAACACACTGTCAATATTTCTAGCTAGGATACATAAGACAGATTTGCTTAATCTCTTCAAATAAATCGCAATCAAAACGAGTGTAGTTAGATAGAGCACAAAATCTTCCGCTAAATCACTTCATCAGTACTCGACTCTTATTATATTTACCTTTCCGTTCCCACTCGCTGTGCTGCCCGTCGCCGACAGCAAGGAATGTAATACACCCGCAGCAGCTCCTCCAGCACCTGCAGCAGCCGCACCAGCGCCATTATAACGACTCTCAATAGTGGTCGTCACAGATGCGACAATTTCTTCATTGCCACGATCCAATTCATAAATGCTATCACCTTCGCCACTAACTTCGGCGCTCAACGCCGCACGGTCGATATCCAGCTGGGCAAAAAACTCCGCACTATAATCAGCTGTAATGCCGCTAGGCAATTTCTCTTTCTCTTTGCGACGACCGCGAATTTTTAGCGAACGGCGTACCTGCGAAAGGGCGTCACATCAAAGAGAAATAAAACGGAAATAATTCCAAAGTTGGAAATTACATATTTACTAAGTAGATACACGGTACAGACATACCTCATCTAGACGCAGCAGCTCCTCAGTGCTCATGCTGCCCGAAAGCAGACCTGCATTTTTAGCCTCTTTACGCAATTTCTTCTCACGTTTGCGACGCTCTTTCTCTTCGTCGCCACCGCCGCTGCTGCCACCACTCACCGAGGATACGCCCTTTTTCATGAAATTGAACATCTTATGGTTGTTATTTTTGTTGTGATTGCTGTTGCTCCACTATGGATAGTGTGTTAGTTATTGCTATTTGCTATTGAGGAAGTGCAAAAGTATGTGGAAAGAGTTGCATGTGACGCAACGATTCGCTAGCTACTCGTCGTTGCTGATTTTGTTAGTGTCGCTCGTGCCGCTTAGTTGGGCACAACCGGCGAGCTCAGCTGCTGGACGACACACATGCGAAGGGCAATCAATAGTGCTGTTGATTGGCCCTTGCTGGCCGTTGCAAACTAAATGCAAACACGAAGGTCGTCAGCTGCTATGCGCTGCGCCGCTAATGTGTGCGGGGGATGCGCGTTGCGGCGCAGTGCGGTGCGATGCGGTGTTTGTGAGGGTGGTAGGGGATGCTTTCACGCGATTTTTACTACAATTTGCAGGTATAATTTTCAAACAGCAGCCGCCTTCCTTTTTTTAGAGCACCGCTTCCGCTTTTGGTTTCACAGTTTAAGCACCGACGACTGCAAGAAAGGAGAGAAAACAAACAAACAAAAATTGTAAATTAGAGGCGTGGCTAATTTATGTTGTACATAAATGTTAATTTCTGTTAGATATATTTATCACCAATTCTTTATCACTAATCAATTGAGAAGAAGTAGAGCTGGCCGACCAGACAGTGAAATTGCATCTGTGCAGCGCTACAACTCTCGCTGTTGCCGCTCGACTTGAATTGACTCGACTCGCTCGACACCACACATCACACAAACGTCAACTGGAAACAAGCGGTCACAAAAAAAAAAAAACACAACACTAATACAACCCTCGGTGGCAAAGATGCCACATACCGCACGAGTGTAACTGATACAATTTCACTTTTACACTTTATATTTTTTTTTTGCATTTGCATTTGCAATGCAATTTTCCACATTAAATCAGCTACTTGCTGCATCTATGAATGAATGAATGAATGAATTATGATTACCCATTATTGTGTTATTGCATTATTTATGCGCGCAGCGGTGTGATTTTTTCGCATGCCACACAGCACAGAGCAAAGGCTTGCGAATTTTCTTTGATATCCATTCATGCAACGACTGCAACTGATGTACATAGAACGAACGCAACTAATTCGATTTGTAGTGCAAGTTTTCCGGCAAGGCAAAGTGAAGTGAAACATTTAATAAAGCAACGTAAAAAGGAAAAACAAAAGCAAATTGTGAATGCCATGCAAAACGCAAACGAGCAACGGCGAGCAGCGAAGAATGGCTGGCGGCTGTGGGCTGTTTGGCTGGTGGCTGGCGTGTGTGAGATGGTGCGAACCCAAACTCCGGTTTTCCACCCACGAAAAATACTCGTCACAATGGAGGTATAGCACCAGCACAAATCGGAAGACAGCAGCGCAAATAAACGCTGGCCCTGTAGGAAAATAGTTCAAATCTTAACAGATCTGCTGCCTCAGGGCCTGAGAGGACAACAGTTGCTGCCAACTGTCATCCTAACTTTGAGACAGTGATGGGTGAAATTGCATTAACATAGTTTATTGCAGTAAACACCAAAGGAGCATTACAAATGTAGTGCGAAGAAGGTCCGAAAGATGCCGAAAAGTCCCCGAAATACCGAAAACCCCTGAAAAATGAGAAATAATCCCAAATAGTCCAAAAAAGTAAAACACAGAATACAGAAATAATCCCGAGAAGCGACGGGGAGTTCCGAAAAAATTCTGGAAAATCCCAAAAAGTTAAAAACAACTTTGTTCTCCCCAAAATACTGAAAATCCTTTAAAATCCAGAAATAATTCCGAAAAGTCCGGAAAGGTAAGACACGAAAAATATTCCAATATTATCACGAATAGTCCCAAAAATACTGAAAATGTTTTAAAATAAAAACCTAAAACCGACGGTGAGTCCCAGAAAATTCTGCAAAAACACAAAGAATCGCGAGGAGTTCATAGGAAGTTCTAAAAAAGTTCTGAAAATACGGAAAACCAGAAAATATCACGAAAATCCCGAAAGTCTCACCAAAATACCGAAAATTCTTGAAAATTCCAGAGAAATTAAACGCGAAGAGTTCCAAAAATCCCAAGATTATTCAGAAAGGTTCAAAAATTTACAAAATACCAAAAAAATATTTCAAAATACAGAGATAGTCCCAAAAAGCAACCGACGGTCCCGGAAAATTCGAGAAATCGCAAAAAAATAAAACACGAAGAATCCTGAAATGTTCAAAAGAAGTTCAGAAAAAGTACTAAAAATAAAAGGCTCGAAAATCTAGAAATAACCCCCAAGTATATAAAATTCTTGAAAATCCGGAATTAATCCCGTAAGGTCTCGAAATAGACCAAAACGTAGAACACGCAGAATCCCAAGAAGTACCGATTTCCCTGAAATATATAGCCCCGAAAACATCGAAAAGTGTAGATAATACCGTAATAATCTTGAAATGTCCCGAAAGCTCCGCGCAAGTTTCAACCAAATTCATTTTGAATTCAAATTGAATGGCACTGAAATTCACTCGGAATTGAATTGCAGAACCTGCCGGAAATGTTGCGAAAATCCAGAAGCAATATCGAAAATTAAAACATAAAGAATCCCGAAAAGTCCAGAAGAAGTTCTGAATAAGTACCGAATATCTCGAAAATTCAGAGGTAATCCCGATAATCCATAAATTATACCGAAAGTCTTCTCAATTTACCGAAAATTTTTGAAATTCCAGAAATAATCCCGGAAAGTCGCGAAATATCCCATAAAGTAAAACACGAAGAACCCCCAAAAGTCCAGAAAATACCAAAATAATCTTGAAAAGTTCCGTTAGATCCGAAAATTTCGCATTCAGCTTCGATACAATTAAAGCTTCGATGAATAAATTTACGGAGCTATCAATTCTAAAAACCACCTAAGCCTGCCTTATTTGCACCTGATGGGGAGTGGGTAGAGAACTAGGTACTCGCACCCAGCACCGATATGAAGTGATCGGTTCGTACCGGAAGTCTGCATTCCTAAGCCTTATTTAAGGGTAGTGGTGGTCTGAAGCGCACCACTGACTCCTATTAAGGCCTTGTCTAGTGCGTCCCTCAAACAAGGACATCATACAATAAATTTCGCTTATGGTACATAATTACTGGCTTTATCCCTTCATTGTCGCTTGCTTGACGTCCGATCAACTTTATACTTAGCCATAAAGTTTTCTGTAATGTTACTGCGAACTGGTTACAATGAAAGCTTTCGTACGGATTCTCTCAAAATGTTTAATTCTAAATCTTCTGCCCGGTCAACTTTCTTTCAGGTGAAGCGTATGGAGAAAAAAATTCTACCAAAACTGAAACTATCAATCGCAACGACTTGCTCGAAGTACATTTTCCAGATTCGATTTTGAAAAGCTGAACCATCCACCGACGGAGCGCCCTTCCATACCTGCCGTCCGTATGAACATATGAAATTGCTGTTGATAGAGAGAAAGAGAGAAGCAACGACAACGTCACCGTCATGCGGTGGAGTTTTCTTAAACACGAGAATCCCATAAGAAAGGTCGTGTTAGCTGACACGGTCTGCGGTTTTATGTCGGTAGCTGGTTGAGCTAGAAGTCCGATCTGACATTACATTTGATCGGACCCCATCTTTGATAGGGTCCAGGATAGGAAACAGTGGATAGTTGAGTTTTTAAAACGTTCAAAACTGCACGTAGGAAGGAAATATTTCCAACATGGGTAGTCAGCCTGAGATCTTCAGAAACTATGCGACGAGCCAGAGCCTGCAAGCAATGATCTAAGCCGTCATCAAGCCGATGTGGCCTGCAGCTCCTAACTTTAAAAACGGACTGTAATCGATAATCTCAAAAGTAACAAACGTTGAGCTCTACAATAGGTATAGTCAATACCACCTTATTAATCCCAACAGCTCCACGCGCACTCGGCAAATGCTGGACCCATGCAGTAGTATCAGGGAATCTACCATTAAACGCAACGTACACTCTTAAAGCTCAAAGTTCCTACAGGGTGGTTAAATATACAAGCTTTGCTGTGTATACATTGCGAAAAATCAGCACGCACTGATGAGGATGTCAAACAATGGGTGGAAAATATGTACCACCAAACAGGTCAACCAGCTCATCAGCGCAGCTCATGCACACACACATCTAAGTGCATAAAATACATACAAATTTAATATAGACGTATCAGCACATAGGTCGGTCTTTCGGTCGTCGCTATCACCGGCATACAAGGCGCCCCACAAGCCCACAGTTGCTGTGCAATAGACAACAAGACACCAACCAGCCACGCAGAGCCAAACAAATGGAAATTTATGGGAAATAGCAAAAAAAAGCGTTAGCCATTTACACAGCCAGCGATTGCAGCAGCATTGGGGAAAAGAAAATTACAAAAAGATAAAAGAGATACGAAGAAAAGTCAAATGAAAGCAATAACATCAATGAACAAACTGGAAAAGCAAACAACGACATCAAAGCTAAAATGAGGAATAAGAAATTAAATGAGCAAACATCCACGGCAGCCGTGATGAGTCCGGAACTAACTGAACTTTGTGTGAAGATTACGTTTTACAAGAATAGACCTCAGAGCACGCGCCCTCCCCTAAAGAAAATCACACACGGCGACATATACAAATGGGGAATGAGGAGGTTGCCGCTAGGTTGAAAAGATTTTCACATTCATAAATAGCTTTGAATTCTTGTGCATGAAAAGTACGAAAAAAAATCTATAAAGGAATAGTCGGCTGTATAGGCACAAATTTGGTAAAGAACCTGTTTCAAAGGATTCAGAGTATCGGAATCAATTATCTTGGAGAGCTGCATCCGTGGTCGAATGATTACTCGTTTCGACTCGAATGAAATATAATGGAAGCTGATTTCTCGCAAAAAAAGTGTTTGAAGTAGCGTAGAAGTCTTTAAAGTATCCTGATTCTCCAGCGAATCCCAGCAGATCCGCCAATGGAGTTTTCCTAAGCTGTGGTAGGCTCTTGAGGAAGTGGTCCCCTAGACATTTGGGTCGTTTTCTGCGGAGTGCAGCGCACTCACAAAGGAAGTGTTAGACGTATGATACCTCCTGTTTATCCGTGCAGCTTCTACGGAAATCTGAACCTCGCCTAACGTATAACTCCGTATTCTTGGATATTTTTCCATCTGCTGTTGGTGACAACTCTGGTCACTGTCTCAACCTCCGAAGACCGGAATCGCCAGGGAGGTTTTACAATCTGGACCGTTTCACCTAATGCTATATCAGATCACTTTCAGGCACACTCGTGCTCTTCCTCATTTCCCGGAAGACCACTATGTTCCGGGGCCTAGTAAAGTTTGGTTATCTGTGCTTCTCTCTGAGATCTTCAGCATTCCTTGACGTATATTGAATGTGTCGTTGCCGAACGTAAGGCTTTGATGGCAGCTTGACTGCCAACAACGAAGCCAAGTTTAGATGGAGCTAGGTCAATCAAGCTAACCAGCTTTGCCGCTATGTCAATTGCATATACCTTAGCCTGGAAAGCGCTCCAGAGATCTGGTAGTCTATAGGATTCTATCATAGATAATTCCTGGGAGAACACACCAGATCCTATCCTTATGTCCATTTTGGAGCCATCCGTGAAAATGGGAATTTCGTCGTCGTTTATTTGTAAAGATTTGTCGCAAGATGTGTACATTTTGGCAACCACAGAGTGGTGTTTTCTAGAAATTTTTACTCAAAATGAGTTCAGCTTAATTCAAAAAAATCTAAACTACCCCACTTTAAGCTAAGAAGGAATTTTTGGTTCTTCTTTCGGAAAGTTCAGCCATCGAGAGAACACCTCCGCAAAAGGAAAGAGGCTGATTGACTACACTGCTGCATAGAACTTCGTGCTTAGCGGTACCAGACACCAGCATCGAAGCATACACAAAGGCACTTGATAACCCTCTCGCTTTTTTTTTGGCATTACCACCCACCAAGAAGCATCGGATATGTCGAACAGAAGCCGGGTTGCTGCTGCAGACAAAAACGCAACATACAAAGAAGAGATGTATGTATAGTCAAGAAGAAACGAGACGCAAAAAGATGTGAAGGCGAATAACTTGAGATGCTGACAGACGGGGATTAAATGCAAAAATTTTCAGAAAATAAGGCAGCAATTAAATGGTTTCAAGAAGGAGGCTAATAACTACAAATACGAAGATAGAAATCTGGTAATAGAAGCCCAGAGTGCACTTGAGATTGGAGGAAATACTTCTCAATGCTTTTGTATGGCGACAGCGGTTGCGCGTTTGGTTAAGAAGAAGAATCCAGGGTAGTGTTTGTGCCGAAGACCTGGGTTCAACAAAAGCCTGGACTCAAGGAAGGGTCCTGTTCTGGGAAGGCTAATTTATTCAAAGTTGATGTTTGCAATAATTCTTTGGCAAGAAATACGTTTATGATAAAATTTTGGAAAATAGGCGTGGCACCGCCCACTTATGACCACATACATATGTGTATCTCGGTAACCGTTTGATTAATTCGTACCAAGCGTTTATGATAAAATTTTGGAAAATAGGCGTGGCACCGCCCACTTATGACCACATACATATGTGTATCTCGGTAACCGTTTGATTAATTCGTACCAAACTCGGTGCGATTATTGTGCTTGCCACATAAAACCAAATTATTGAAAACGGACTAAAATGACGCCCACTTTTAATATAACGGTAAATTTTAGAAATGCTTAAAACTTCGATATTTCGAAATTTAAGGACGCTAATTTACTTAAAGTTGATACTAACAAGAATCCCATAAAAATACGTAACACTATTATGAAATTTTGGAAAATAGGCAAGATACCGCCTACATATAACTATATAAGTTTATGGAAGATGTTTGAAATAGGAGTAGAATCACCCCTGATTACCATATAATTAAAGAGTTTATGAAAAAATATTCTGGTACGAAAACGTGATGTAATAAGGTGTAGGATCAAAACCCATCATTCTTTTTTGAATATTAGCTAGTCGTTTTTTTATGTCTCTAAGTCCATTACAGACTAATTTCAGCCCACTGTGCGTCGGTAGAAGATTTTGGCCGACCTCTACGGAAAAATGTCCAGTTTGGAATCTTTGATACCACTTACAAATGGTCTTAAGACATGATGCATTCGTGGCATATGCAGGTTGGAATTCATTGAAAATTGCCAAAGGCTTCAGTTGACGTTGAAAGTTGTAAGGAATTCCATGACGAAATTCCTCCTCCGCTGGAATTTCTATCCTTTCTTTCTGATTTCTCTAAAATTTAGAATGAAACTTCGTAAGATTACAGGAAAACATGTATTATTTTTAGATATTTCAAAACCACTTAAAACATCATCAATTTGCCGATCTTTTGTTAGACCCTCTTATCTGCACGCGTGTTGAAAAACTAGCGCA